>NW_009597360.1:0-2615 GCF_000690535.1 Cariama cristata
ATTTCCACGAGCGGAAAGACGCGTGACTCTCGGTCCCCGTGCGTGTGTCCCCCCTCCCCTTCCCTCCACTAATTAAGTCTCACCCTCAGACTGTAAATTTGTATATCTCTGTGGAAACGTTAGGTCTCGGATTGAAAACTCTGTTACTTATTTCGCCCACGGTCGACTCAGTTTTAACCTGAAAAAAAAAAAAAAAAAAAAAAAAAAAAAAAAAAAAAAAAAAAAAAAAAAAAAAAAAAAAAAAAAAAAAAAAAAAAAAAAAAGAAAGAAAAGGAAAAAAAAAAAGAATGCCTTTCAAAGGGAATAAAAATATTGCGGGACCGCTCGGGGATCGCAATATTATCTACGGTTAAATCAGACTTTTTTGTCTGAGTGATAATTATCTATTTATTATTTAGCTGAACTGAAAACAGAGCTTTGCTTTGACAGAAGAGTATTCTCATTTAAAAGAAAATCCGTCTCCCCCGCCAACATGAAGTGTTTCACATGTGTTTTGGAGTACCCTACCTGTTTAGCTTATTTTAGAGCGACTGCAATTCAATTGCAAATGGCGATGGAAGGAAAAAAAAAAACAAAAAACAAAAACACAACAAACAAACAACAAAACCACACAACAAATTTTTAGAGAGAAAAAAAAAATCCTTCATCAGTTTAGAGTTCTTTTTTTGGTTTACTTTTGTAATGTGTATATTTTGACTAATGTTTGTGAATGAAGCTGGCTAACATGTATTTAGTTTCATTTTTGGCTTTATGTAATATAAAGTAAAAAAAAAAAGATTAAGTATTGGTTTTAACATTTACGTGTAAATGGTTTTCTTGTGTGATCTTCTAATTTAAAGTTAGACGTCTAAACTATATCTGTAAATTAGATTCCGAGTACCACTCTGTTCATTTTTGAACAAAGAGTTTAAATAAAGCCTGAAGCAGGGAAAAGAGAAAATCCTCTATTTCTTGTTGAATTACTAACAAGATTTTTATCTGAATTGCCCTTACGTGCCTGGTCCAGGTGAGGTGTAAGGTATCCTCTAAAGGCTGTCTTTGTTTCACTTTTGAATAGATTTACTAGGAAATCTAAATCAAGCCATTGTTATTCAGAGCCAAAAACCTGATTTATCACATTTTTAATCGTGAATAGGAAAGAAGATAAAAAAAAAAAAAAAAAAAAAAAAAAAAAAAAAAAAAAAAAAACACAACCCCCAAGTTGTCGTATTATCGTTTTAAAAAAAAAAAAAAAAGCATTCATGGACCAGCAGAACAGAGTTCACTGAATACACTGAGACCCTTCAAAGCATTTCATCGGTTTCCAGTAACGTTTTCAGAGTGGAAAGTTGCCTGACCACTTTATCTGGGTAGCCTGAGAGCTTCCCCACTTAAACCCGTGTGATTTGTTCACCTCTCCGAGCGATGTTTCTGCTTCGTTCCTGGAGTATTTTTCGCGGGGCTTCCCAGTGTTTGCTAAATAAAATGTAACATCTTTTTTTTTTCTTTCTTTCTTTTTTCCTTTTTTTTTTTTTTTTTCCCCGCCTCTCAACGGCTTTCCTCTTTTTAGTACCCGAAAAAAAAAAAAAAAATGATGGTTTCAAATGTAAATCCAGCAAAGCTCTTGCGCGGGGGTTTACGTGCGGCAGGGAAAGGGGAGCGGGATGAAACGGTCCGTCCTTTGAGCGAGGGAACTGCGAGCATCGCACGACGTGGGTATCTACAAGGCAACCAAACAGAGCCGGTCACCTCTCTGAGGTGACAAACCCCGGCTCGTTCTATATGTCTGTGTGCATATATATGACCTATATGTATGTACGAAGTGTGTATATATCTCTCTCTATATCTCTTTTCCTCCAGAGAGGTTGACTGCACCCTTAATTGTGACAATAACAACAGCTCCCGAGTAAATGCCTTCCAAATCTGCCTCCCCCTTGGAATTACGTTCAGAAAGTGGAAAGTTTGGGAGATTTGAGGAACAGCCTGCTCGTTTGACCCTGATTCACTAATTAAAACGATCCTGCTTTTGTTATTCTCCCAGCGCTTTGCAATATTATAAGTTAATTCATATGGTTCTGAGCGATTATGCAAAACTAATTTGGACTGTCCAGGGGTAATTATCCCTGACACGGTTAATTAAATCCTTTCAGGGCTCCGCCATTCCCTTTTGTAGCAGCCCATCACTTCTCAACACGGAACTTCCTGCCGCTTCCCTGGAAGTCACCCCAGCCCTAAATCTTAGTGACCTCCCTGCTCCTTCCAGCTCTATCCCAGAGACACGGAGATTTTTTTTTTTAAAAGGTATTTTATTTGTATTTTTTTTCTTTCTGGAGGTAATCAGGCCCTCCCTGGGAAATAAAAGAAGAAAGGAACATGCGTATCCCGAGAGAGCTCAGCTGCTGATGGGGAGGACCAGTTATCACTTGTTATTTTTTTAAAGTTCTTTTAAAATTGTAACTACTATTATTATTATTGCTATTACGTTATTTGTCTTTTATTTTTCTTAGAGCTTCCCCGCTCCCGGAGCCTTCCTCTGTCCGAGGCATTCCCGGTGTCATTCACCGCCTCCATCCCGTGTCGGGAACCCGTCCGGGGCTCCCAAACGCGGGGCACGGCTCTGCAAGACCGAGGAGCCT
>NW_009597361.1:0-4320 GCF_000690535.1 Cariama cristata
CTGCCCATGGCAGGGGGTTGGAACCCGATAGACTTTAAGGTCATTTCCAACCAAATCATTCTATGATTCTATGATGAAAGGACTGTTGAATATTTTAAAAGAATAAATTTAGGAATTTAGTAAGTAGCACTGATTCAGAATAAAATAGTCTTCCCAACTTTATCTCAGTAGAAATTTCTATCCTAATATAATCTCAGTATACTGTTATCAGCCTCTTGGTTTGAAAGGTGTGCATAAGCATGTGTGCAGATATGAATGACAGAGTAACTCGGACACCTATAGATTAATGTTTGTTAGTCTTGGTCTCTACAGTCGTTACCAATATCAGAGCTGCTGGCCGAAAAGTTCCACACTGTCTTCTGGTGAATAACTGGGAAGTGTCTGCAGTGCAGCGGCACACTGTGATGTCTTAGCTACGACCAAGCAAGCTGGAAGGGCGGCACAGTTCAGGGACAAGCAGAGGCAGAAACCTGGATTAAGTTGAGTTTAGCTGAATCACTGGGGGATCTCTCAGTAGGGTTCCATTGTGGACGTAACCAAGTGAGTTTGTTTGCCACTGTAGATATTACTGATGAATTCCTCTAAAATGTCCCCTTTACATGGTTACATATGTGGCTAACTTTATATTCAGGCATATTTCACTGAGGACAGTTACAATATTTGCTATGCAAACTTAAGTGTTCATGTGCTAGCAGGGTCAGTGTTTAACTGTCTGTGCAATTTAAGCAAAAAAAAAAAGGCATTTTTTAAAATTAGCCTTGCTATATTGAAGGCTACTGCTTAATAGTATCTTTCTTTGCACCTCTGCATTTCAGTTTCTCAGGTGAAATTTTACTGTAAAAATAGAGCATCCTGTTTCTGGGAAAAGTAAAAGAAAAGAAAACAAAACCAAACAAGTCTTGTTCTTTCTTATATTTTCTTAAGGCTTTTTTTTCATATTTTGAAAAGTGGTCAGCCTAGGCTTTGTTTATCCAGAGGATTAGCCAAAGCATTGCAGGCATCTTTCTGTTGTGCTTGTCAGGAAAGGGTATTTTAAAAAAAGAAATCTAAAATAGATTTTAATAGCAAAGAGAGATTTTCACAAATATCTTTCCATTTTACTCCTTCAGCAAAGCAAAGAACTCTCAAATTACAGCTTCTGCTATTATTTTCAGAAGTTTCAATATTATGGGATAACCTGGTATTACAGTACCTTTTGTCAGAGCACCAGAAAAAGCTTTGGAAAACATTAGCCTCAGTTTGAATTCCTTGTCATTGTCACTTGCAGTTTTAATATCACTGTAAAGTACTACAATTTTTCCTTCTAAATGGCTCACAGAGTCAAACTTTTATTCTCTTTCTTCCTCCAGTAATCCTGTAGGGTCACGTATTTTTTTAATGAACACAGCCAACGAATCTGTGCTGCACACAGGAGTTATCAGGTCAGCTCCAGAAGGATTTTATGGGCTACTTTTGTACATTTTATAAATCGGCTTGTGGTTACCCAATAGTTAATGCCTAGCATAAATATGGGCTGCTTCCAAAAAGGGCAGTCCTTTACCACCGCCTGCCCTCTGTCGCAGGCACCAGCTATTCATTCCAACCGCATTCCCAGTGCAAGCTCATGGAGCCATATGGGGAGTCAGACCAAAGCAAGGGCTGGGATTGTAACTAACAGTTCTCTTGGTTTAGGTTTCATGTACTGATGAGGAATATCAAGGTTTGTTCTTTGTGTGTATGTTCTTCTTTCATGCACTAATAGGTTATATTTCTGTAAAGATTCTTTACAATAAAGTCTCCAAGTTCTTTAGCTCAATACAGGAAGAAATTGAAGCCATTTGACTTGGATAGCTATATTCACAAGAGGTACATTTGCAGACACTTCCTATACTAGAAAAGAAAATTCCTCTGTAGAGGGAAATGGTCCTCTGCTTCCCCAGAGAAAAAATCAAATTCTATAATTTGGAATGAAATTGTTTGAAAAGATAAGTAATCCTAGTTATAATCTCTTATATGAGCAGTTATAAACATAATAGCTAGTGAAAATGAGCTTTTAAGAGTGTTTTCCAAACATTTGTGTACAAGCTTACGTTGAAGACATAGGGTCTGTTCATTTGAATAAAACCATGCTTTCAGGATTCGGACCATCAGATATAATTTATTTTTTTTTTCCAGTTCTTTTGGTAGAGTGAATAATTGCCTGGCTACAATCCCTGCAATCCCTGGCTTCTGACTTTTAAAAAGGAAATGTTACTGTTTTGGAGAAGAACTCAGTACATTTAAAGTGCTGCTTTCAAAGATACGCTAAAATCTTTGTGATATTAGTATTTACTTTTATTAGGAATTTTTGTACTAATTAGCAAATAAATGATGTTAGGCATGGAAACTTGGGCTCAGTTCTCTCTGTTATTCTGAGCCAGCATGTTACATGAAAAAGGAAGGCAATCTGAGCTTAAAGGTTACACTGAAGAGTGTGTTGCACTCATTCTATTCTGCAGTCTCTTCACTGATTGTAGCACATCCAGGCAAATTATTTAAATAGTAGATACAGAGCTTCTCCTACTCGAAAGTAACTCTCCTGAAAGGTGGTCAGTGTGAATTCACAGATGATTCAGTGACAGTTCATTGAGATCTGAAAGTGGTTTTCAATGTCCTGGGGAAGGGTACCCTAGCTGCTGAGCTAGCTTGTAGAAAGGGGACATCACTTTTGCCATGCTGTTACGCTGTACCAAACTGTTTGACCCGAATCTGTTCAGTCAATCCAGTATAAATATATGGCTTGTTTCTGAATGACCAAAACTGAGTTTTTAAGTCCAATATATTGTCAAAACCAGAAACTAGCCTGCCTTTGTCACCCTGTTCTGCTAATAAAGTTATTACAATATTGGGAAATGAAAATTGTGGTTCATCAACTCTAATTGCTGGTTTTGAAATAGTTTTATTCTGTTATTCAGAATTAATGAGTCCATTCAGAAACTACAGTTTTCCTAAGTTCAGTATCTGTGAAGTATTTTGAAAATATTTTTATAGTTTCCTTTATCTGCTATAATTTCTCTTCCTATCTTTTATCTGTGCTTCTCATACAGTTTCTTGGCACTGTCTCATGTTGATGAGGCTACACCCCTTTAGTATGTACCACTGATTATTTTATGTTGCTCTTTTTAAAGATGCCTCACAGTAAAGTCAACATTTTGATGTTTTACTGGAAGCAAGGCCATGCCTCAGTGTCATTCTTTAGGGCAAAAAGCACAACTACATTGTCCAATTTGATTTCTGTTCATAGCTAAATACCATATCCTGCATAGCCCTATAGAACATGTAGATGATCAGATGCAGAGCTAGTTCTCTGGATATGTGATTCTGTATCCATTTCTGCCTCCGTATTCTGTTGATGACTAATTCTGACACACGTACAATAGACCTGAGCCAATAATATTTTTTTACTTTGGTGATCCGTAGTCATAAAAATAGTCCCTTGCAAGCAGTCACTTAGGATTGAAGAGAAACATCACTTATTCAATACTGGGTGGTAGATAATGTGAAATTCAGCATGTGAGATACTCATTTTCAATTAAAGTTTGCAGTGCGTATCAGGCCAAGTTACCCCAACCAGCACAGAGTGCAAATTCTGTTTTGCTGCGCTGCCAGCAATCACTGTACCATGGCAGTAGGAAAAAGGTGAAATTTTGGAGAAAAAGCAGTTGGCGTATCTGCTGTTATATGCCTGCACACATCTTGGGAAAGGCAGCAATAACTGTACTTAGGGCTTAATCAAACGCTGGCCGAGAGAAGCAGCTATGGAAACGCACTGAAGTAATGCGTCTTCTGGTACTCTGTTCACACACAGTCCCAGAGTGGTTTTATTAATTTTTCAGCTCTAGTAGCACCCTTCAGACTTGATAACAGACGGAAAGTTGTTTCAGTTTTACATGTTTTCATTTCTATCCAGCTGCCTCTCTGCAGTTAGTGACAGCAGGGAATAGTCTAAAACTCAGCAATGATTAAAACAAACCGGGATGATGGTGGACAATAAATAAGTTTTCAGTGTACTGTAGAGGACAAAAATTGCTGAATCAACTTGTGTAGACAAAGCCTGTAAAGAGCTAAGAAAGTCATAGTCCGTCCTGTATGCATCTAGTGTCACTATTTTTGGAATATTTCTCAATTTCACGTTACCAGGAAAAAAAAAAAAAAAAACACAACAACTTTTTTGGATGCAGGCCACCTAAAGAAAACAATAAAAATTCTTAGAAGCTGGAGGAACTGATACATGAAGAAAGACTATATGAATACTTTTGAAAAGGCAAGACTTCAGCTTACAAATATTTGAATTTTAGACAC
>NW_009597361.1:4351-11063 GCF_000690535.1 Cariama cristata
GGAAAGAGAAAAATGTAGATTGATACCATGGGGCTATAATGATGACTGAAAGCATGAAATTTAAAAAAGGATGCATCAGACTGAAATGAGGGAAATACTCCCTGATGTTCTGATGTTTCAGTTTGCAGAAAAATCTCTTGAAGGAACAGTCACCTAGGACTTCCAGAACTAGAGGAGATAAACTTCGGAAAATATAGCAGAGGACCAGTTATGCCACTGAGGAGATCTGAACAAGTGGAGACCTCCTTTCCTATCCTTACTTCTATTATAATATTTCTATATAAAATCGGTTATTTAGATGCTAAAAGGGGAATTTTACACCTTTAACAAGCCAATATGATTTTTAAAGAATTTATTATTACAAAATAAACTCTTTTAGCAGGGAACATAGCAGTAAGTATGTTTTAAAGGAAAGTTTAAATGTTTGTCTGAGGACTGTTTATGTTACCAGAAAATCATCAAGAAGGGAGCATGTTCGAAGCCTATGCCTGTGAAAGGAGCAGAACACATTTTTAGTAGTGCTTCATGCTGTGACATCTAGTCAAAACTCAAGAACCTTAAGCATCATTATACAGGATCCTAGAACATGATACCGCGTTCCAAACACTTGGTCATGGCCGGCTCCATCAAAAAGCTGGCTCCAGAAAGTAATATGTACAACATCTGGGTTGAGGTGGTAGTTTAATTTGTCATTTTAACTTTTTTTGACTAAGAGCAAGAAAGTGAAAAAATATAATATATTGATAAAATTACAACTTCATCCAAGAGCAAAACCAAGAAGTTCCAGTGTTGTGCCAAACAGGAGAGAATACTGTATGTTATTGTCAGTTACTGCATTTATTCCTCAGAATGATACTATTATTTTTAATAAATAAATAGGTAAAGCGCCATAAATTAAACTAATGGAAGACCGCAAATTCTCCATGATATAGTCTGCTGTGTCTTGAAAATCAAGTCCCTGTAGAAATCATGGCATAAAATTGATACTGTTACATTGAACAAGTTCTTAGTTCATGTTTTATTCTATACACTAACCATTTAATTAACAGAAACTTAGTAGAGCCAGCAACTATTATCCTCTCTAATACCTCTTGTTTTATATTCCTTGAGAATTTATTTATTTCTTCTTTAAAAGCAAATGGATTTTATGTTTAATTAAATTTCTTTTTGGCTCCAAGAGATCAGCAAGGTGAAAAAAATATCCTAAATGTTTTAGAGATCGACTGTAGAAAGTAGTGTTTACACATCTTTTATGTTAGATTTTGATAAAATTTCTCTGTCCATTGAAGGTATAAAAATAATTTCTGCTAACACTGTAGGCTGGTAGTAGCAGTTTGGTTTTACACTACCAAGGAATTTACTTGAACTTCATGCAGCTTATAACAAAACCACAATTTTAATTGTGATCTTCTTCAGAGAAGTTAGCTCTGTAATTACTGAAGGCTGTCATTGCTGTAACATTTAAGACTGCAGAGATTTGCAAAGGTTTCCTCCTCCCACAGGCTTTGGCTATATTTGTCAACCCAATAAAGACTGTAGGGTGAAACCTGAGGAGTGCCGATCCCATGTATCTCCTGCTGACATCAGTAGGAGCTTAGCACCTATCAGCATCAAAGAGTTTTGCTACTGCAGCTGACTCTCAGTAATGCAAAACAATTAAAAATAATAGCAAATGGAACAAACCCCAAACGATCCAATAGGTTCTGGGAAAGGTTTTGGGGATATGCTAAAAATTTTAAATCATCTTAGTTTTACAATTCAGGGTTTCAGTTGTGACCAGACTGTATCAGCAAAACATGATGCAGAATTAAATTCAGATTCAAAGCTGAAATAAAATGTATAATGATGAGAGTTTGAAAAGACTGGTTGTGATTTATACAAAAATTAATACAACATCAATCTAAAGTAACACTGTGATAGGAATCAGCATTGTCTCTGCTGTCAGAAGTTATTTTCAATTTAAATGACATGTGCATCCATGGTGAACATTTAGCCTTTTACTTTCTGTCCACCACCCTATCTATTTTGCTCCTTGACATAGGAATGATTACCTATGTCTGTAGCACAGTGGAGATTCCAAACTGTAACTGAAGCTCCAGTAAAACACATAAAGAATAATACGAAGTAGCATTGCTTATACTATCGAGACTTTAGTCCCCACATATGCTTTTCCAAGAATTCTAGTCTTAACTGTAAATTTGTCAAATCCTAGTTCTTTCTGCCATACTACTTCTCGTCCTTAGCAAGCGGTTCATTACTGTGGTCTGGTGTGTTTACTATCTTTATCTGAGTGGTCTGGATTTACTTGGGATGAAGCTGATTGAATGTCACCCACCTTTTTTAAAGTTGGCAGCAAGGTCTGGCATATTTGCACTTGCTTGTGCCTGGAGTCAGTGTAGCTAGGACTTTGTTCTAGTCCAATACTATGCTTTGATATCTTTTCAGCCGGACCTATGCAGAAGTCCTAAATTTACTTGTCCTCTCAGAAGAGTCAAGAGTCCAGAAGCCCTGCAGATAAGAAATCACAATAGAGACATTTTCTAGTCATGATAAAGGCATAGGTAAGCCTGATTATAACTGAAATCACAGTTGCAATACCATATTCAAACCAAAGTATGAAAATGCATCACAGGAAGTCCAAGAACAAAGGTCAGACCTCTAAACTATGAAGGAATAAGTAGAATTTTGCCACAGGGCATAAGCATCAACCTGCACTTCCCTTTGAAAACTACTGCAGAGATTTAAAAAAGCACAGCTTCAGGACTAACAATAACTCAGTAGTCGAAAAGGCTTTTCGAATGTACACTATCCAATGTATAAAATCAGCCGAGATCTCTCTGAAGTGGACTGTGTCTCCTCTTTATGACCAGCTAGCCTTTCAGCCTTTAAAATGTTCAAAATGCATTGCTATGGAGAAAATCACCAAAGCATGAGCTGGCACATGAGCTTTTAAAGTTCTGTTCACTATTCCTCAGTCCTGGCCACTGTTCTTCCTTTTCAGAAAGGCAACCTATCTTCTCTGTCACTATCTTGTAATAGTCAGCCTTCTATGCCCTTTTCTTCCTTATTTCCCTGTTTCCTCCCACTTTCTTTTCCACCTGCTGAGACATCTTCAAACACAAGACTAGGTCTTGAAATAACAACTGTGCCAAAAGTTGCAGAGAAGTACACTGGCTTGCAAATGTGCAGCTCTATAGTGAAATATCAAGTGTTACTGCAATGTCCACCTAACTGGACATTCATGATTGCCAACTTTGTAGCATAGACTACTATTTTGTTCATGTACCTCGCAAACATAAGAAGTCGAATTGGGAGATAATTCATTGCGTTTTTTGAAATCTAATCATATTGTGGAATTGCTATGACACCCAGCTAATTTTCATAAAGTTTCCATCATACACTGCACAATCCCCCCCAGAGGAACCAGTGACACAAAAGGGCGTGGGCTATATCCCAATTCATAGGGAACATACAGTTCTGAGAAAGTTCCTCTATGCCTGCAGGAAATTACTCATCGTGAATTAAAATTCACTGTTCATTTGCATGCAGCTACTATGTTCCATCAACCATCTAGCACTACATGGCTGAGTAAAGCCTACCCATGTAGGTAAGTCATTGGTAGCATCGCTTTCCTGGGAAGAGTCATGCTTGTTTGTGAAGGTATCTGCAATATTTACCTATGTGAAAACTATTCCTTTTTTATACCATAATGTCAGGCCAAGAATTCAGGTAATTGGAATTATTATTTTTTAGGTCATCTTATTAATTTTTAGTGTATAAGCCATTTCTTCATAGTTTCAGAGTATTGGTGGAATACTCGGAAACTGTGTTATCGTGCCACTTGGGTCTGTTTTCATATCTGTAGCCAAGAGATATACCAAAGATATATGGCTCCTTACAGGGTGTATCAGTGCAAACATAGATTTATCTCTGCTAAATACATACGAATGACTAATCATTACTTCTCTGGTCCATTAATCAATTACATTTTCTTTGTTGAAAGCCTCTTCCCACAATCGTTAGCTGTTTTAATACGATATATGGTGACAATCCTGAAATTTCTCCAGTCTAAGAGAACCTTGCACAGCTTAGGAAAACTTTTCAGGTCAGTGGGATTCCAACAAGACTCAGAATCTTTCCAGGAGGGTAAGCAGAATTCATCCTAAAATAATACTGGTATAAATATTTAAAAGTGTCTGTGATACCCTCACTTTTGAGATGGACAGTGAGATTATTTGTCAAAGGAGTTAACCATCGAATGTGGAGGGTGGAGAGGGGATTTGAAATTAATGTATACAATATACAGTGCAATATAGAGTGCAATTTGTTGCACTGTTTGTTACACTGTTTGTGAAATAACATTTTTCAGCATGTTTTCAAATCAGGGGAAAGTCTTTACATTTCATCTAAATGTCATTACCTTCAAGATGGATACGTAATAAAGGATGAACTAGAAGGAACAATATCAGTTAAATTTAAATCTATGACTTAGATTTACCAGAGAAAAATCAGCACAGCAACCAACTGGATTGTGTAGATGTGTTGTATTGTTCTCATAGCAATTATTGTCAGCTCTGAATTGGGCCAAAACTTGAAAGCAACCTGAAGGAACGCTGTTCAGTTAGTTATATCAGAAAGATCCTAAGCGTGTGTTAATTTGAACTGGCTCTAATGGTATTTACCGTAGTTTGAAAGCAGTTGCTTTGAAGACAATTTTTGAATTTTTAGTTAACAAAAATTGAGCAATTTCAAAGTCCTGTACCAAAATTTGTGAGATCATTGTTCATATAAAGTAGCTGGACGTACAGAAGAGAATTCAATATTCCAGGCTGTTCTGTCCTACAGACGACATGAGCTAAGGTCTGCTTTTCCTGTTCTTGATGGGCTGCTCAGGTAAATGATAAAGATCTAATGAATTAGAGTAAAGACTAATAGCTAACAGATGTACAGATGCTATCCACTCTATTAATTAATGCAGCTGTACATTATGTGGAACTAATGCAAATTACTGTATGTGGAATGTTTACAGATTGGAATTGAGCTTAGCAACTCAGCGAGCACCTCAGTGGAAGTATTTCCAAGATATTAGGAAAAGTGCTGTGAAGGAACTAGTAGGGTACCATCACTGGGGCATTTATTCATGACCTTCAGTTCTCATTCTTTTCTCATTCAGTTTCTCTTAAGAAATTTTTATTCAGTTTGAGTCAGTTAAGGCTGCATTTTATCATTACTTTTAAAAATGTAAGATAATATTGAATTTTCCTACAGTTAAAAAATTATAAACACAGGTCATTAGTATTGCTGATGAAATGGTCTTCTGTCTCAAAATTTAATTACATATATCTAAAAAAAGATGTATAAACTGTGGCACTTTTAAAACTCATACTCTGGTGCCAGCATGTCATTCATCATACATCAAGTTTTTCAGGCTGCTAAAAATTATTTTGTATTCTCTCCTCAAAAAGGATGATTTGTCCAAATGTTACAGGGAATTGTTTCTTTTGATAGTCAAATGAGTTCAGACCCAAACTAACATTTAAAGGGAACTCAATGATGAATTGCGAATTGCAACTGAAATGAGTCTTGTATGGTTGATAGTTTAGTCAACAATTGTCTCTTTCACATAAATGCTATGCATACTGGAGTAGAAATCTTTTCAATTTATTTTTTTTCATAATACAAAAATATATTTGAACAAAATAATTGTTGAGTTTGGCCAGTATTTAAGAATTGCCTGTATCCAGCTCAAACCCCTGAGCTGATTCTTAAGGTGAAGAAAAGAAAAATATTAGTAGTTAAAAGAGGAACAGTGAACAAAACAAATGCACTTCACCTGAAGCACAGAAGTTAGGTATGATATGTACAAGACAGCAAGAAGTGATAGAATCAATAGCAGAAATAAATACAAATTTGGTCTAAACTTGTGTTTATACCACACTCATGGTATCACTGGAACAGGTGCCATGATAGACACTGTGTAAGCAGTGCCATTATAATGCCTTTGGTAAAAATGGCATTTTCACATCTAATAACCAAGGCCAGCAAGCTAAGCAGGGTTATTATTTTTTTCCTGATTAAAAATATATACCTATTGAAAGACTCTTTACTTAGCTGCTATTTAAGGGAGTTAAAGTCTGGGTTACATGCTTTTAAGTGTGAAATTAATTTATTTCATTCTTGGCGTAAACACAGATATATCTGTCCAGTAGTATTCATGAGCAACTTGGAAGCAGTAAAAAAAAAGCTTTTCTATTTTACAATAAGGTCTTTATTCCATTTTGTATATCAGTTATGGAATTAAGTTTGATCATTAAAACTACCACTTAGTCACTAATATCAAATACAGTATTTTAATAATTATATTTTTTGGTCTTGAAAAAGCTAGTTTATTGGAGACTTCCAATCTGAATTTAGGGTTTCACAGTAATATTGGGGTACTATGAACTGAAAAAAAAAAGCAAACAAAACCCATAGTAATCTGCTGCAGTTTTTATAACTCCACCTGATCTCTGGCAAGCAGTGTGTTAATTTTTTATTTAATGTAGTCAGGAACTCCTGAAGCCTTTGCCAGGATTGTAGAAGGGAACAACCACTTGAGGTTTGGGCTGCCTGCAATCAGGTCATTAGCTTAACTGCATAGCAGAGGTTCTGGGATGAGATTATTTATGAACCTAATTGATAGCCTGCACTGGTTTACCATAGGAAAGGGAAA
>NW_009597361.1:11094-33647 GCF_000690535.1 Cariama cristata
TAACAGGGGAAAAAGCTACTCTTAAAATGGAACTATTAGAGCGATGAAATTACTTGGTTTGCATATTTTCAATCTTCTTGAATTTATAGTTGCCTTGCTGGGAGAAATTTAACCACTGTCTGCTGAGGAAATGTTCTTTTATTTTTCAAATTCTGTTATGTCAGCATCCAAGATTTCCTTGTAGTACATTGTTTAACATCTTTCTTTAAACATGATAAACTGCCTTTCACACCGGACCTAACAATTGTCCTGGTGCAAATTCTTTTTCCTCCTCAAATATCTGTCAGTATGTTTAATACAAGAGATTTCAAAATGTCTGTAATTAGGGTCAGTTCAGGATTCTAAATGGGTTTTAACTTTGCTCTACCAAAGCTGCTTGTGCTCTGGTTTCTTGTCCATAAAATGAAACTAGTGACGCATTATTTCCTGCCAGGGCAGTTCTGAAAATAAGCAAACATATACTCCATGAGCAGTCAAAATAAAAAGATTCTTGCATTTGCTGGGTATGTCTTCTATTTAACTGTGATACTTATCAGTATTTATAATAGCTAACTACTCCGTAAGTACTTTGAGAGGCTTGGATGAAAACATTATTATTAATAGGTCTTATTTGCAGCTTTCAAAGAAACAGCAAAGCTGTTGTTCTTATATAGATATTTTCACTGTCTCAGATATGGTATAAATCCTTGCATACTTAACACTCGTCGTCGTCTGATTTCCTTGATTTGTAAAGGTCATCATCAGCATAAACTAAACCATAGGTACTAAGATTTAAAGCTGAATAAGTAGAATTGGCTGATAGCAAAGAGCTTAAAATAGCCCACTGTAGCTTCTGGTAGCTATGTAACTAGCAGACACAGAATTTCCTCTGCCCTGCTCCTCAGCTGAACCCAAACCAAAACCCTTTTTGGATGCAATCATTTGATCAAAAAATGAGCAGCTAAAATGAAAGTAATTTTTCAAAAGAGGATATTATAACTGTATGAGAAATCAGCATTTGAGGTTTCATTAACTATTTAAAAATATTTCAGTCAAACTGCTTCTCAAAACTACTGGATTTAACAAACAATAAAAATAACTTTTTTATTTGACATTTCTCTTAGTGTCCATTTACTAAGGAAGTTGATTGGTACCTATTAGGAAAAAAATTCCTTTCCTGTCAGTTCCACATTCCCCTCCATAGTCTTTCCCTTTGTGCCATGGGAAGTGTGGCACTGCAGGGGTTTTTCTGTTCAAACTCATGACTTTCACATATTTGAGCAATTGTTTCTGCATTGCAGAAGTCTCCCAGAACTTGTACGTAGTTACAGAGCCATTCACACAGCTTTTTGAGCAGTGACTGCACACGGGGAAATAGGAGCATCCTTCTTCTATAGGAGAAGGTTGGTGTTGAGTTCTCTGCGGGTTTGGGGTCTCCCGTGCTGCTCCATACTCAGTTTCTCCAGCATATTCATTCACGGCACTGGGATAGATATAGCTATAGAAGGATATAGGTGTTGGCAGGACAGAAGGGAACAATATTAATTACTGCAATTTAATTTCCAGTGATCACAGAACCTTCTGAAGAAACTGGTGATCTCCTCTGTGCCTGCAGCTGTAGGTTCTGATGAGCTCTCCCCCTCCCCAGCTTTAATGGAAGCGAGTGACTCCTTTTCTTGTCTCTCAGATGGGTATGAGGAAGGCACCTCTTAGGAGCCTTCTGGCTCGTATGAGCTCCTAGGAGCAAAACTGGGAGGGATGAAGATGGATTTACATGCATATCTTCCACTAACTCATTCATTTTGAAAAATTTTAGCTTCTGCGCCTTGCTGAAACACTTTACTGCACTGAGATTGAATTACGTATTTAATCAAAGTTCTTTGGCCAAGATTTTCATAGATTTTTAAAGAGAGCTGACACACATCACTATTTTCTACAGCTGCTGTAAAAAAAAAAAACTGGTACAGGTGTTGATAAGACATTTTTTCCAGTTCATACTGCAGAGGATTTTGAGCACTCCTCTGTGACCTCTCGGTTTGCTCTTCCTATTAAAGAGCTTTGATCATATGTTCCATTTGATACAAAGCACAGTCCATAAAACATGTTCAAGGCTGATTGATAGGGTGAGTAGTATGGAAATTAGATTAGGTTGATAAGCGGTGAGGGGATGAGCAGAACCAGAACTCTGAGTCTGATACAGAGGAGAACAGTAAGCCAGAATAGTGTCCAAAGAGGGATTGGTTGTTTACATCGGAGCTGCAGGCTAGGAAGATGACAGCAGCTGTGTTTTGAGTTGGGTTGAAGAAGGAACCACTTCTGTCATGGAAACTAGAACTGAAAGGGTTGTTGTCAAGATGGAAGGTTGATGAGGTTGATATGTTGCAATTCTGTTAGTCAATAAGACAAAAACCACACCATGCTAATGAGCTTGGGGACTATGAGATTGGTTTTGCTTTCTCCTTTTTAAAATTCTATTTTCTACAATGTATCCACTCTCTTCTTTACTGACTGTGTGTATCTTCAAAAGGTTTTTTACTCTAATTATTTCCTTTCTTGCAGTTGCTTTTAATATCTGGTAGAATATTCAGTCAATGTAGTAAATCTATTTTCTTACATGTTTAGAAACTATGCACGTTATTTATTTTCCAAACTATGTAATAGTTTATGAGAATGAGGACCTAGTACTGTGATCGCTGCTTCTCCTGCTCCATTAACCCACAAAAAGCTCAATCTCTAACAAAATCTAAATCCATTCCAAACCAAATATGTTCTCTAATATGAATTTGGTTTTGTAATGCTCTTAAATAAGATATGATATATGAACTTTTGTTGAGTATATGCATGATTTCTATGGAAGATATATCTTGAGGAAATTATCGGGAAGGGTTGTTTGTGGGTTTTTTTGATTAAGCATCCCTAATCAGTTCCATTAATCTTCATCTGTACATGGACACATACTTTCATAAAATACTATGCCTGGTTTACTTTTTACTGTTCAAACCATTTATGTTTTATATCGCTCTACTCCTCTGTCAAATATTGTTTGATTTTTATTTTGGTTCATCATTCCCACATTTAATTTACGAATGAGCTATATTTTGGAAGAAGATTCGTTCTCCCTTGACTGTACTGCGGAGAAATATGAACTCCTAGGCTAATGCTAACTTGGGTGCTGAAATTGCTATTTATTCAGTGAATATACTGTGCAGACTTATTCTTTCAGATGTTTTGTGTAAACGGTGGCTCAACCAATTTTCTATACTTTCATGTGTAGAATTCCAATGTGAGGTTCATGAGAGACCGTAGATTTCTTGTGTGGAAATTTCTAAGAATTTTACGCTAGTATTTTTATGATCATTATTATCTGTCTGACAATACAGCATACACATATTATTAGTAACTATCCTTTGCTCTCTTGGAAATATGATACAAGTTTGAGTGATGTCAGCATCAAAGGTTGCATGTAAAGCTACATATATTAATAAACTCCAAGCACAGAATTTTGTTCATTACTTCCTTTTTTTTTGGTCAAAGGCAAATTAAAACAGAAATCGAAGTAATGTTAGAATAACTTCTTTTTGGTCTTATTTGAGACAAGCTCACTCCCAGCTTCTTCTTCCTTAAATTAATAAGATTCATTTTGGCCAAATCAACAATGATTTTTTTTTTTCTCTCAAAAAGGAAGTAAAGCCAGTTGTTCAGTATGAGGCAAGTTAAACTTACCAATGCCAATCTTATGATGCTTTCTTTGCTTCCCCATATGCAGTTTCTACCACAGGGAATAAATGACTGACACACCACCTCCCTGCCATCATAACGAGGTGTCACCCAAGCGCAAAATTGAGCTTTGGCAATTTTAAGGAGATTCTAGATTTCAGAAAATGATTCAGAAACCTAAGAATAGTGTAGAAAAGATTTGTATGCGGTAGAAGAGACTTGTATTTTTTGGCATTGATTTCTCTCCCTTCAATACACTCACATTTCCCTGGAGGGCAATTTCAGAATGTTTGTAACGAGGCAAAAAGTTACCAGCAACTGGAAGACAGAAGGGGTAATTTCAGCCAGTAGACACTAAAATGTCTGAAATCACATCTGTTTGTTTTAGGGCAGATTTGACCTAAAGTGTCCTAAATTCTAGGTGGACTTTTTTTTCCCTTCTTATATCTAATTTCCTAAAATTTTACTATTCTTTTTACATAAAGTTATGTGGATCACTAATATAACTCCTGTGTCTTTTTTCACTTTACTGACATTTTGCTTACATTACTATACAGCAGGCCTTCATGCTGTGGTATTATGTCTCCTGATAATCCATTGATTATGTTTGTGTTACAATTCAGCATGATACAGTTTTGTCAAAAATGGAGTAGTTTGTGTACAACCTATTACACCAAATCAAAAAGAAATTAAGAATTGACATATAAGCTCTCTCTGCACATTTTGAAAATGTGAGAGATTTCATGAAAGAATTCAGGTCTGGGTGAGTTTTAAACATTCTTCCTCAAAAAGGGAATATGCAGATCTATCTAGCTCAAAATAACTATCATGCTTTATTATCTGTAGCCTGTAAACATCTCAGAGTTCCTAGGATCAGTATTGGTTAGATTACTAAGTCTGATTTCAGGTTTTTTTTTCATTTAGAGATCTCTACTGTGCAAATGTATTCCTCAACTATGATGGAACAAACAACTTCAACACATGATTAAATTAAGTAAATTAATGCTTCATTCTAAAGCTAGAACTCTAGAATAAAATATCGAAAAATATTTTTTCCACAAAAGTTTCAGGATGAGTTTTTATCCTGGTATATTACAAACAAGTATTTTTTAGGGGAGTTTGGCAGATGGGAGAAGGAAATCCACTACTATTTCTGACAATACAGAAATGAGAATAAGACAAAACAGAAAGCAAAATGTTAAATTTATCTTAGAAGGTAAGGCTAGAGTCTTTTTCCTTTCCTGTTATGATTTCTAAAGAAATAAAAACAGCAGTAATGTGTTCTGCCATGGTTCAGGAATCTGTAGCTTATACTATGTCAACTCAGATTTAAACTTTTTTTGCAACAGCCTACTCATGAGGAAGAGATAGTATCTTTTTAACTTTCTCAAAAGAAGGAAAACTTTCAGTCAGCTGGGATTTATCTGCTTTATAGCACATCTACTCTAGTTCATGCCATGCTCTACATTAAAATTTTAATAATGATATTTTAATACCTGCATTACTTTATTATCACTGTATGACCAAGTTCTAAAGTAACTCGAGTCTACATGTATGTATGTGTGTAAGTTTACCCTTGTGAGTAGTTCTCTACCTTTCGGTTGGTCTCATTGTGTGAGTAAAGTTTTGTGTATATGTGTAAGTTTACCTTTGTGAGTAGTTCTCTACCTTTCGGTTGAACTCATTGTGTGAGTAAAGTTTTGTGTATATGTATAAATGTTTGCAAATCAGAGCTTAGAAATGTGCCTAGCATTAGGCTTGAACAGAAAGTGAACTTTTTTGCCTAAAGACCGTGTTCTGAGGAAAGCTATTTTGTAACCATTGGAACTTTTCTAACTTTTTCTAGTTTGGCATTTTTGACTGAAAAAAAGTAATCAAGGATTTATCCAGTAACAGAAAACTTCCATAATTATGTTTACATTTAAAATTATGATCTGAACAATCAATGTTTTTGACATTTCCATTCAGTTTTTATATAAAAACTCAAAAAAAGGATATAATTTCTTTTAAAACCCCATCTAATTCTATTTCCATTCAGTTTTTATGTAAAAACTCAGAAAAAGGGTATAATTTCTTTTAAAACCCCATCTAATTCTGTTTTAACATGAACTTTTTCAGGCATAACTAACATTTCGGTCAAAATATTTTTTACAATATCTGAATATTTGATTCTTTCTTACTGAGGGCCAAATCTTCTTACTATGTAAATTGACATCGTTCCATTGATGCTAAATTGGCATTGTTTCACTGTATCAGGTAAAGATTCAAAAATGCTATATAGTCCTGGCAAAAGTGTCATTCCCCATATGATATGATTTAAAAAAAAAACCCTTACTTCAATAGTTTTTAGGTTTTCAGAAGTCTAAGATTTTTAAAGAAGTCATAAAATAGGAAGATAATAGGATAGTAGAGACTTTCTGAACTTTAATTATAGAACAAACGTTCCCTTGCAATAATGCTGATAGAGGACTTTAGGCTGTAACTTGTACACTAGAATTTTAAGTGCTATGTTTCTTTAGTGTCTTCAGTTTTCCTTACATTTCCTTTCTTTACAGAGTATGTTCTATAAATACAAAACAACCTGTTTCCTTGGCCTAGTATCAGGAAAGTAATGAATCATTTCATATAGTGATGTGCTGAAGATGGTATGAATATTTAAAATGTAGATATACAGTCTAACTCTAAATACAGTATCTATGCCTGGAATTCCAAAAGTGGCTAAAGATTTTTCAGCGTTTACAAAAGTAGGAGTGAAAATATCTAAGTTGTGAAGCTGAAAGTGAGGGGACTTGAAAGAACTGAGATAAATTCTTCCTACCCATTCCTGTGCGCTGTTCCTTCTTGTCTTAATGCAAGTTTTCTATCAAAAGTTTGTCACTAATTTTAAATCATAATTTATTTTCACTTGTTAAAAGAATATTTAAGTATAAATGTCTATGAAAATTAATTCCTACATCACTGTGTGTGTAAACTTCATTACTAAAAATTTGCTGCTTTTCAAATTTATGTTCACTTTTTTTTTAATGAAATTCTGTGATTTCATCTCGTCTGCCTTAGGTTAGAGCATTGCCTTATACAAAAATAACACATATAATTGCATAAATATTTATTCATAGATGATGTTCCATCTAACTCAGTAGAATCACTTATTTTTTGAAGTGTTGTGGACTTGGGTCTCTCCTTACTAGTAAAAATATAAATCTGTTTAAAAGAACGTCTTACAAGAAGCAAAATCCTTTCTAGCCAGACAGAAGCACCAAAGTGTCCATTTTCTTATTTAGTGTTGGTTTTATATCTTTAATGTTGCTTCTCAATTGAAGAAACAGTTTCGAGTGAAACTCTGCCAATGCAAAAATCTTTCTAATTTCCCTGTGTATCTCTGAGCATGAGCAGTAGGCAGGATCTGACTTTAAATTTCTTCCATTTCTGTTTACAGCCAAGAATGGGAAAGACTGCTCAGATTTGCATTTTCCTTGTTTAAATCAGAGATGAATCCAGAATTTGGAGTTACAGTATTTTCCAAGGTTTTCATTAAGTTAACATGGATCTTCGAGGTAATACAGAAATGTTTCAGAGACCTCCCATGAAAAGGGGAAAAACAGCACTGGCTAAGTAGCCTTTAGCGCTTATGTTTCTGCTAACCAGGAGACCAGGGTCATAGTGCATCCCAAAAATTCTTGAATAATCAATTAGCCTAAACAGTATCTCCCAGAAGATGCATTCATAGAAAGGATCATGTAACTTTACCATTGCACTATCTATCACGCCGTGTTTGCTGGGACCTAGTCCGATTACAGCCCAGAGCAGTAAGGAATGCGACACTGCGGCATGAGAAGAATGTGGCACATTACCCACGGGTGATAAACCCAGCCCAGCGTCCTCACTGCCTGTTGAACACACGGCTGGCCTGTTTACAAAATGAACCTAAATAAGTTACAACATCTTTGTTTATTTTGCTATTATTCACCCCATTTCATTGCATTTCATACCATTCATTTCAGACCACCGTGAATGAACATATCAATTTGTATATAACGGAAAATAAGTGTGCAAAAATTAACAAGTATGATCCTGAATGAAGAGGACTATTAAAATCCTGTACATTTAATTTTTAATCTGGCACTGTATTTCCGACGTTTGGATAGCAGATGTTCCAGCAGCAACTTGGGAAACTGTTTCTTCTGGTAATGAATTTAGCCACATGCTTATAATCATTTGAAGTAAACATCGCATAATGAACATAAGCATTGGCTTATAGTTAAGCGTATAATCAAGTATATTTCCTAAACGAGGATGGTTTTAAACATGTTAACTGATTTCCTGAAGTATGGGCCTGCAGTCTAAAGCCCAAGTATTTTGATTGCTTTCTGTTTTGACTCCTGGACCTTAATTTGAATTCAAAGATTTAAGTAGGCATGAGTATGTTATCCTTTATTTAGCACAAAATCACTCTCGTCATTCCAATCGTCTTCACGTGGGAAAATAACAATGAGGCATCTTATTGATACATTGTTTCGGATTTAATTGATTTAACTGTTGTCTGATGAAAATATTTGCTATGAAACTTACTGCTTAGTTACATTTTGTTGACTAAAGACTGCAAAAAGTTTGTGGACGGGAATGACCAGCACTTGCACTGGTAGCCTGTGATCTTTAGTAAGTTCAACGTTTTGGTTTACGTTGGTTTGCCCAATACTGAGAGCGAGTGAGTCTTTTTAGAATGAGAAATGGGCCTGTAATTTTGCAAAGCAGGAAGGAGTTCAAATAAAGCTTCGGCTACATTAGCAAATTGGGAATAGATAGAAAAGTAAATGGAGGAGCCTTTCTGATGCTAGGCTGATAGTTCCGCACTGACTAAAGTCTATGTCATTCTCTCCGTTATCTCTGGATGAGGTGGCAGACAGAAGACACCAGGAATGGAAAGATAAACTACTTGCAAGTGGGAAAACGTGGAATTTATGTTGTCCCTGGTAATTAATGGCTTATCTTACCTACCTAGTTCTACATTTCTTCAGGCTTTTTGTGGGAAGAAGGCTCAGGCAGTGAAATTTCTTTCCTAAACTACAAATGGATACGTGCCTTGTACAATTCTTCCTGTCGACAGGATTCATTCTGGAAACTGAGTTAGTGTGTCAGAAACTCACACGTTCATCATCTGCAATATCAGCCATCAAAAAGGTAGTTCCTATCTGCCCACATCCTTAAGTTTATTTGCATAAATGAGTTTACCGGTTTCCTGCAAGAAATAAACTGAGACTGTAGTTAGTAGTGGCAGAAGGCCACTGCAAGCAGCAAAAGAAGAGATTTATCTGCTGATGTCATAATAACTGTCTTAATTAGCTGAAATTTAAGTCAGTTGTGTTTAAATGAAATCTGATTTTTTTATCCTCTTAAATGTACATAATCTTCACGCTTCCTGAAAACTTCCAGAAGACTTGTCACACAGCATTTCCTTCCAATCCTCTTTCTACTCTTCCAATTTACTGTTATTTGGGGGTAAGGAGGGACTGTTTGTCCTTGCTACTTACATTTCTTGTTTCGCGTGTGATTTCAGTTCTTGGAAAGATAAAACACTCTTTACCATGGAAAGGAGACAAATGTAGAAGCATCATGCACCCTTACCTTTCTACATGGATGTTGTAGCTTTCTCGTTTTACACAGTTTCTAGTACAGATCTAGACTATTTGAATACAGCTACCGATCACAATAAATCAGAGAAAATTACATGGTGATTTTGTACGGTGAACAAATGGACAAGAATGACACCAGAGAACACGTTTCATTTATACTTTGACTTCCAACTCTCATCTGTTGGGGTGAAAAGCTAGTTAGTATGTCAGCTCACCATGCTATCTATATTTCTTCTCTTATCTTTGTCTTCATACCAATTTAAGTCTAAAAGTAACCTGATAATATTGTTGAAACATGCTCTCCCTTCATCTTGAAGCTGATTTAACTTTTTGTACAGGCCACTGATTTCATCATGTGGGTGACTGTGGTTGCAGAATAAGCTTAGATGATCTTTATCTTATGTCTTTTGGAAAACTTCAGGGTTAGTTGAGCAATCTTGCTACTGACTCAATTTTATATGTTTTGTTAACCTCCAAAGCTTGCATGGAAAGAGAAAAATACTTAAAGATTGTTTCTTGGGCTGATTGATTTTGGAGAAGTTACTGTGGTGTATTTGGCTTCTTGTTTGAAGGGTTTTTTTCTGCACCTTGTTTATTTTTATGCTATTGCCAACAATCTTAGAAGCATTATATATAGGTAAAAGCCTGGTATTAATATTGCTAAGGACTGTAAAAGTTAATATGTGTATCAAGATCTATAGCCCAACTGATCAGCTTCTAAATAGTAAAGCCAAAAAATTTTCTCAATGACTGACACCATGTACTGTAGCCATGCCCACTTTTCTTATATGTTAATTACTAGTTTGTCATTTGGAAACATATTTCAAACTGTATTTCCAAGGTAATGTAGCTCACTGAAAAACTCATGTACATGCTAGTCGAGACATAAATGGGAACTTGCTACCATAGCTAGCGAGCCATAAAGTAAATAACCACTGACATAAATATCAAGTTATACTAACTATGCATCTGAAAGAGAGTAGAAAAGAAAGATATTATGAGGTCCTGTTTATAAGTGATGTACTTGAATACTAGTCAGTATATTTATCAGAAAGAGCCCCGGGTGGATTCAGGGTTTTACTGAAGCCCATTTGAGGAGTGAGATCGGCAGCCAATGTTCACTGATGCTCAGGGCCTTTTATACCTGGGTTGATGTTTTGGTTTTCATCTTTTCTATGCTTGTATTTGATCAGTTGTTTGGGGCCAACAAAAGATGTAAATGTTATTTGTTCAAATCCATATTCTAATCAGTCATAGGATTCAGAAATATGGAAGTTATGAAAGAATATGTTAAAAAGCATTCATCAGAAAAGCATTTTCAAAATCTTGGAGGATATGCTATAATGAAATAGAAATAGAAGAAGTTATTGACATGTAATGGTACAAAATCCAAACATTGTATGGCAGTTAGGCTCTACTTAATGCAACCTATGATCTACAAATTTGGAAAAAGAAATGAGATTTCATTTCTAGCATACATGCTAAATTCAATTACATCTAACAAACATGCTGACAGTGTACTTTGCATTTCCTCATTCACAGAGGGACGATGTATTTAACCAGTTTAATTGTTCAACATGACGCAATGATGGGTACCAAACTAAAAAAACCCCAACCATCCAATTCTTCAGGAACATTTAAGATACATGCTACAGTTGATAACGTTTTGTCTACAGTAGAATAATTTTGAATGCTTTTTTCTTGTTTGTTGCCCGTAAGAAAATTTTTCTCTGAAAAATAAGACAAAGATTCTTGGTGTATTTTAATAAATAATATATAACTCAAATGCTGATAAAATTATGCAAAAGGATGGTCACAGTGTATAGCTGGAGTACAAATGGTGATTTTGCATTCATAGCTACATTTTGTATTTAGATCCAAATTTGTAAACTCCACCAAGGTCAATTTACTAGGCGTTTAGCATTACATACATTATACTAATGTTATTGTTGTTTACAATGGTAGATGCCTTATCTTAGATTCGGTTTGTAGACCTATTTACACCTCCATTAATTGTAATAGAAGACATGCATATATTCATGAAGTGAATTTGACCTTAGATAGTAGGACTAGAAAACACCTGTTCCTTAGTCATTTACTTCATCTTCCTGAACAAAGGCAGATTAATCTTTTTATTATTTATCGACATCCCTAAAGATCATGGTCTTGCCATTTCCTTGTTGACATGGGCTGTGGTGAATCAGGTCTAATGGCAATATTATAAATGAAACAGCTCCAGGGAACGATCTCCGGCACTGAAATCTCATAATATCAAATGGTGGGCTCTGTCCCACACTACGCATTGAGGTCATGATCTAGAGGTCTAAAAAGTTAATTTTTTCCCTCATTCTATTACTCCTGTTCTTCTTCCTGAAACCAAACTGAATACTAGATGCTAGCAATTTTAAGATTCAAATAACACTTCTTTCCCACTAGGTCAATAAGCCTTGAGTGAATATTGGACCTTTAATGCCACTTTATAAATTATTCTTTAGGGTCTATTTTAGAATTCCAAACATTCCAAGTATATTCTGCTAGGTGATTTTAAGATGGTAACATGATTTTTTTGGTGGTTGTTACAGAAAATAATAAATTAATTAATCTTTGGGAAAAACTCTTAATGTTTTGTAATTAAATAGAATTGGCCAGATCTTCATATAAATGCCTTTCACTGCAACTAAGTTATCTTATGCTGGTTGTAGTTTACCTTTATGAACAAATAACCTAAAAGTTTGTCCTAATATTTTCAAAGATTCTGTTTAGTTCAAAAGGTGGAAACAAAATGTGCATCGCTCGAGATAACAGCTCTGAGGGACAGATAAGCATGTTGATTACAGACTTTGCTCTTCAACTTACAGTTCTACACCCTTGATGATACAGTTCATGAGTGATCTGTTGATTTGCCAACAGAAGTGCACTAAAATGCGACAGTTCAATACACAGCCATCTTTACTTAATTTCAAGCTTTTTAATTGAATGTCAGTCAATTACACAGTTATAATCCATATCTTATTACAAAGTACTATACACATGAATTTTAAATAGCGCATTTTCTTAACTTAAATCGTTTCCCTTTTAGAAACCATTGCAACTAAGCAATCAATTCTGATTATGGTAACAGCCACAAAACATTTATTACTTAATGTGATTATTTAGTTGTAAGTTAAAAAAAAACAAACCTCCTATCTTATTTTCTATTAAACCGATATTTCCCAATATTAAATACTTTTCCAGGGTGAAGTATTTCTCACTTTCTCATATAAATAATATTTTTTAATATTACCTATCATAAGATCTGAGTATTTTTGAAAAACTAATTAGACTCACAATAGCTCAGCAATCTCCTTTACTCTTAACCTCACCTTTTCCACCTTGATCCATGTCCTATTGTCATCTTCTTAGCTGCTTTGTATAGTGACTATGAGAATACTAATTTGAAGTGAGTTTTCAGCTTTGTTCTGAAAGCTGAGAGAATTGTGGTCCATCTAATATCCTCTGACAGGGAATATGAAATCTTTTGTTCTGTTTATTGAATTAGCCTATACTCTGCTCCCATGAGCTTTGTTTTTCAGATTGATAGGTTCATGATTAATACAAAAGAGAGCAACTGAGGATGACAGCCTCCTCACAGAGAAATACACTCTGCAGTACGTGGGAAAAACATTTCTTACAACAGTTTCACTTTTAGGATAGAGGCCACATCTTTGGTCTGGCAATTTTAAAAGATACCAATAATCAGAGTTTGTTGTACTTATATCGAAGTAACATGAATTTCAGTCATTCATTCAGGCAGCTTTCAATGAAAAAGCCAGGGCCTACTCATAATACAGCAGGCTAGGGTACAGCTTTATAGTCAGTCTCAGGTGGAAAAAGGCCTTTTTCAAAATTTTTGATATTCTATGACTGAATGCTAAGTGATCCAAATGGACTGCTTTGGTGGTCTAGTTAACTTGAGAATCCCTCAGTATAAGATTATACGTTGGAAGATGATCGCTTTCACAAAATTGAACAGAATATTCTCTTCTTCTCATTTAATTGTCTGTCTTGATGGAATCTGAATTTGTACAACTGCTCTATCCTAAGAGCTGATTCCTGTGAGAAACTGGGAAAGGTGAAAGCTGAGAATGTTAAACACATTCGAGATAAATAAACAGCATGATGGAACTATTGACATCAGAGATTATGGACTCTCACAGTTATTCCCCAGTGAAAGTATTCTGGCCAATATAGGTGTTTATGTTAAGCATGTGTATCAAAAGAATTTTTGAGAAAGTCCTCAGAACAGCAGAATTAAAAGGAGAAAAATATGAAGAGAGACATTATATGCGTTCCTTAGATTTTCCTTTTATTCATGGACTAATTAAGAAACGGGGTATTATGGTTCTCTTAGAAAATCAAATACAAAATTCTATTGATGTCTTTTACTACTGAAAAGGCACTATGAAGCATTAAGGAATTGATGTCCATATTACATTTTTAATCTGCTTTACGGAATATTTGAGATGTGTGTACAACATATTGCTATTTGTTTGTAGTAGTCAATTTAAACTATTTCAGGGAATATATGCATTATATATGAAATACTTAAAGTTCCAGCTGAATAAACACTCAAGTTTCCCATCAACTTCAAAGGTCTACAAATAAACCTTGTGCAAAATTTAAAGTGAAAAACATGTATTACATGCATCTGACCTTTTCCATTTAAAATGCTGTTCTGCCTTATCTAAATTATATATGTTTTGGATCTTTCTGTATTAAATAATTGTAGGTGGAGGGATGAAAAGCTTCATACATAATATTTCTCCATAATATATATTTATGGGCACTCAGGCAAGTTTTATTATCAACACTTATTGTACCAAGTGTGAGTTCATGTGTCATGAACCCAGAAGTGTTTCAGAATATATGACTAGTAAAACTGTTGTGAATGCCCATTAATACTTTTGGAGGAGGAGTGAAATATTATGATACCTAGATGTTCTAGGGGAGAAATACAGAATTTAATATCCGGGTATGCATGATTTTTTTTTGAAATAAAATCCAATTACATTCTTAAAGCATTATTTTTTACTTATCATGTTTCTATCCACTATAGCTAAAATGTGGTCTTAAGTTGTTAAATGAAAAACTTAAGATGCTGAATGAAAGCACATTCACTTGCTGCAAGTACTCATTTAGAAACAAGCGAGCACGAATTAAAACTGTATAAGTAAGAAATAGTTGTCTGACATAGGAAACTGTTAAAATGAAGTTCTGGTGGATATTGCTGATGATGCTGAAGTCAAAAGAATGAATTTTTTTCTTTGTTAAAGGAATGCCATTTCCTTCAAAATAAACTGCATGGTGCTAATCCTTCTGAAAGTAAACAGGCAGATTTTAGAAATATACTCTCAGAGAGAAGAATTATTGTATTCTGCTTTACATTAATATAAAAACAATTTCACAACATACATATAAAAACATATATATATATAAACAATTCCACACACCTATTAACACTTCACCCATGAAAATCAAATGATAGCATTTGATCTTGCTGTCACTGAATTCAGTGTATTGAATTTAATAGAAAGACAACCTCATCACAGCTAAGTCCAGCACTGGCCCTGCAGCTCTAATTAGACTTTAACAATATTAATTTCTTTTTCCCCTCATTTTTTTTCTGTCTTTTTACTTCATTTCCCTTGACTGGAGTGCAATTTCACCAAAAAGTAGTAGTCTAATCATTAACTGGCAGCAGCATATAGACTGAAACTTTAAATTGACAATCACAGCAGTAGAATACCAGAAATTCATAGAAGCATAACCGTTTCTTCTGCTGGATGTGTGATAATTGTTTTTCTGCTCATTTACATTTACACAAAAAAATAATTAAACTCTACCACAAAACTATGTACTGTAGTGTTGGTGCAAAGTCTGCTGTTTGGAGGTTACGTAGAGATTCCATGAAAACATCACGGTGGGAACCGTTGTTCATTTGCGTTGTCACTTCCTAAAAATTTGCAGAAACGTACCCTTGAAAGAATTAGGTCACACAAGATGTGGCCTAAGGGCTTCTCCTTTCTGTTTTCCCCAGTGGACTTCTGCAGCTGATGTGATAAAAACTGTTCTACATCAATAATTTTTTGAGTTTATGTTTCCTGAAAAATTTATTTGGCTTATGGAAATAAACCATCTTTATCATTCAGTGGGAAAATTTCCTTGTCTTTCCTTCCAGATCTGGTTTCTTGATACAAACGCAGGGGTGTTGCAGTGCACATAAAGGTGTATAATAAATGTTGGCAACTGTGATGATCTTCTGAATCTTCCTCCGACGGTTGTAGTTAACGCCATGCATTAAAAATGCATGTTACTGTAATGTAAGAAAATTATTAGAGCAAACTTTCCTTTCCCTGGTTATTACAACTTACATATAAACAAATGTAACTTCAAAGCTGAGAAATTTTCTTTCTCATGACATTTCTTACCAAAGTCTCACAGTGTTTCATGGTCACGTGTGCCTTTTCCTGTTAGAGGGGTAATGTATAGCTGTTGTTTTCTTGTGCTTTCGGTACTGTGAAAAAAGTTGTGAGATAACAACATAGCTAGTACTTCTCGTATTGAAAATGAGCTAATTAATCACTGTATTGGGCAGAGAAAAGCTAACTCCCTCTCTCATTTAGTCTTCTGAAACTCATCGATTTACATGGTGAGGCATGAATATAGCTCACAGCAGTATTAGGCCCTTCGTTTCTTAATACTCTGTACCTTCTTGCCTTGCTTGCTTGCTTCTTTAGTTAGGAAATGCTTTGTATAAATAAACACACTGTAGTCCTGATTTTGCAATCATTTGCAGACTTGCACGTCTGTTTCCTGAATCAGACCTATATCTGCTTATGACACCAAGAACTGCATTTTATGTAGCATGAAATTCATCTTATTAAGAAATTTTGCATGAACTTTGCTGATTTCCATTCTGATACACATACTTAAATACTTTCTTTATTTGCCTTTCTTTTCTCCTCATTTTTTTTCAGGTTTTTTTTTGCTTGCTTATTTTTTGGTAGTATCTTGCTTAAACTTACAGTGTTACAGATGATGCTAACATCTAATTTGTGTTTGTTCACTTTGCCTTACGGTCACGGCAGTTTTTCTTGAATATTTGGAAGGACCTCTTGTGAGTACAGCACAGAAAGACCATCGTTAAGTAATTTTTATAGACTGTGCAGTACAACAATATCTTTAACTGCTATTGCAATGTAGATAAATAAAAAGACAAAGAATAAGCTTGTATCATTTTTAGATCAGTTATTATGTCTGTGAAAACATAAATAAATGAAGACAGATGCAGAATAACCATCTGTTAGGAAGTTAGTTCAAGTCAAAACACTTAAAACTTGGCACTGGAGATGTATCCATGTAAATCTGTATTTAGGCATTTAAATATCCAGGCTCACGCACAGATGTTCTGATTCACTGCAGCCTTCATTTGGGAACTGGTAAGGGCTCAGGATCGGCCCGCTCAGGTAGCTGCCAAAGAGTGGATTCAGGTGCTAAACTTTGGGTCTCTCTGAAAACATTGGCACAAGTTCATAGTCTAACAAAAGGTCTGGTTTACAGCTTCTTCCTTGCCAAGTCATGAGCACAGAGGTCACAAGAGCCTTTCTCCATAAGTAACTAATTTGATAATTAGGTGAAATCTCCCTGATTTTTCCCTGATGTAGATTTGCAACCACATAGGCTGAACGATGCTGGACTTGTTTCCTGCTTCCTGGGAGGGTGCTTCACCACTAGGTTTTCAAATAATAAAAACCAAGGCAGCCATTGTGGCCCTTGCTCATGGTATTTTTTGCCTACCTTCCTAAACATGCAGAGCTTAATGGGTCACAAGGTTATTTTGTTCTGGAAGTCTTTCCGCCCCCGCAGCTCCCATAACTTTTAAACTCATTATCCAGATTCAATCACACTGGAAAAGGGGGAGAGTTTCTGGAAAAATAAGCATTTGGGTAGAGGGGAGAGATCCAAATTCATGCCCATGGTGATAGAACTGTTGGTAAGGGTATACACACATATAAGGTGTCAAAACAAGTCTTAGCTTATACTGTCTTTTAGCTGGTAGAACTTGTGGGAAACGAATTATTATCGTAAAGAGATGTAGCACAAAACCAGCATGCATCCATGGGAAGCAGGTATCATTACTGTCTTGTGGCACAACTTGCTTTTAAAGAAATCATTCAGTCTCACCCAGAAGGAATGGCAATAGATATCTACCCTGAGGAAAACTCCTGGGCTGTAGCTCCAGAGTGGATGCAAACATTTGAGTGTCAGGGAAAAGCAAGATTTTAGATACTGTTCTGCTCGCTGTCTACCTCTGTGAGACTCACTGGTCAGCCTTTCATTCACTTGGACACTGTTCTTGGCAATGTAACTCCTATTCTATGCCATGAGGTAAGTCTAGTGCAGCCCTACCGATTCTCCCACAGAGCCCACGTGACAGATATTAAGTGTTGCAATTCCTAACTTGGTCTGAAATTTCCATTCCAACTGTAAGAGATTTATACCGTGATGTTGTCTCCTGCCCTGTGTCTCTAATTCTGCCTGGTTGTTTTCACAGTTGTGTTCCATGGATGTGTGAAGTTAAGTCTGTCTGTTAGCTGAAAATTGTGAACGCTGTTATTGTTCCTCTCCTATAAAATCAAGTTCTTATCTTATTGTACCATTTGCCCTAGAGCTAGAACCATAACCCCTGTTTAAGCCAATCTGAGCAGCTAGATATGGATATATTACAATAGTGAGGGTGTGTAAATACACTGATATTAGCCTGACTTCTTCCATGACTTCTGAGGATTCAGTGACAGTGGTTATAATCTCTGCCAGACAACTATCAGCAGTTTCAGGAGCTGTTGAGGCAGATGGCTGAGGCACTAGATCTGATAACAAGCATGCCTAAAATGACTTATTGACTCTTTAGCATTTTTTTATATTAAGTAGAGAGGAAAGCTTATGCCTTTCTAAAATTAGGATATTACCAAACCAGTCAGAGATCTCTGGATGACTCTACTTTTTATCCATACAATTAAAAGGAAGGAAGACAATAGAAAAGGAGAGGTCTCAAGCACTGGGAGGCTGTTGGTGCCTCTCCTCTCACGGACTGGTAACAGCTTCAGTTGATCTCCTCCATCTTAAAAAGTCAATACTTAAGCTGACAGCACACATTCCTGTAGGAGCCCCATACTTCTATTAATAAGGTTGACATTCCCTTCTAATCATTTCCCAATGTAAACTTGTAAGTAGGTGAGATTCTTACTCAGAACTGTAAAGCAAAGCTATTGGGTCCTAGCTGCAGACGTGCAGATAAGCTTATCTACCTTTTCACCATGTTCTGCTACAAAATGACAGTGGCAGCTCAACAGGCTCAGATATAACATGTCGGTCAGTATGCAGTGGGATACTTTAAATTACACTATGGAATAATTATACTAATCCATAATGCATATATTCATATAAATTAGAACCTTTATGGAGCATACTTAAGAAAATTAACTAGCCAAATGAATGTCCTTAGCTTCCCTTCCTCCACTTTCAGCCTTTGTTTTTGTTTGTCTTCTACTCCTCCCATGTCCACATTCTTGTCCCTGGGACAAGAATTGTCTATTTTACTTATCAGTCAAGCACACAATAAACTTTGGTTGTGCTAGGACAAGTAATTCAGGAAGACCTTTCCAGATATCACCATTCAGTGACAAAATTTCTTGGTGATTCATGGAGAATTTTGCTCACATGAATTGATGGCGAATAGTATATGTTATTGTTTTCCCTTAAGATAACATGCCATAGTTTCCTTCAAAAGTCATCATTCTGCACTAGCCGCTGTTGTCCAGAAATGCTCAGAGATATTTTTCTGAAGCAAAGTTTTCTGTTACTCTTGAGGTTGTGCTTCCATGGGTACCAATTCAGCACTGCAGCTGCAGAGTTGGACCCGAGACCTGTAAACTCACTGCGGCCGTTGGCATTAAACAACGCGGGAGGTGAAGCAGCCATCTGTGGCCTGCTGGAGAGCGTTTTGTGAGGTGTTACTTCTCCCTTTCCCCTGGAGGCTGACCCTATCCACTGAGCAATAAGCATTCCAGGAAAGCAGCAAAAGAATATTACTCCTGATATATGTCCCACGTAGATGTTGGTCGTGCTGTCTTCCAGGTTATCTTTTCAATGTGTCCCAAATTTATCTAAAAAAACCCTCATGACTTTCCTTCATAGGAATGGCCATTTCATTGTTATTAATATAAAGCTAGTTACAATGTGTGCATGTACTCTCAGATCATCCAAGTGTGAAAAAGCATATTTAAGTTGCCAGGGAAGAATTTTCTTGACAGCTTTTTGCTTTTGTTCTTCATTATAATACATGAAAATGCAAACTTACAAATACTCAAACACATTGTGCTTTGCCATGCTATTTAACTGCTTTCTTGGCTATTGGTTATAAACCTCTAGGATAGCCTGAGTTGACCGAGAGCATTCAGCCGTATCACTCACTTCTCTTGTCTCTTCCCCCCTGTCCTGACATGAGTACGTGTGCGTGTGTGTATGAGCTGTTTTCCTTCTGAGGCTGAACAGTTCTAAGCTTGTCAAGCACCAGGGCTGGAAGGGCTGTAAGATGAGTGAATGATGAATAAAAAATTAAGGTTGCGATTACAAAATGTAGCATGCTTTAGCTACATGCCGGAGAACATAAGTGCTCATATTTGCCAGGATTGGCTGGAGAATAACACATTTTAAGATTTCTAATCCTATGCTTTTCGAGTCAGGCACAGCAACATGTCAGGATAGCAGACGCTCAAATGACTGCTGCAAGGGAGATGAACTTACTGTAACTAGTACACTGCCATCAGCCTATAGATACCTGATATTTGCAGCAGTTTAAGACAAGCAAATACATATTCAACTGAGAAACAAAGATTCTTTTTCAAGCTTTACTGTTCAGGTTCACTGCTTTTGTAACAAAGTGAACGGGTATTAAGAAAAGTATTGCAAACTGAACTAGAAGTTCTGCGTTGTTAGAAGTTGGATGTTTTCTACTACATGGTGACACCTGCACAGATACCATAAAGGTATTACTAGTGTTAACTGGGGTCCATTTTACCCTGCTGAGCACGTCATAGATCTTGTTTGCACTCAGAAAAGCCATTTTTACTTCTACACATGGACCCAGAATAGATAAGTTTAAAGGACTTAGTCAATGTGTAAAAACAAGTACGACCTTAAGAGGTTATGTGCTTATGGATGATTGCAATTCTTCAGGTGTAAGCGATGTAAGAAATAGCAGCGTTTTTTTTTCCTGTACTCATACATGCCAACAGTAAAATTGTATCGTGGACACTGTAAATCAGAAAAATATATTCTTAATTCTTTCTCTTATAGCTAGGACCTATGATTGCTTTTTATTTTTTCAGAAAAATACTATCTGGAATGGGAAGAAAGATTCTGCATTAACAGTTTTTACGGGAACAACACCATTTTCTTAAAATAATGAACAAAAGTAATAAAATAAATATATGTATTTTATATATTAGATTTTTTTCTTAAAATATTGTAATATATATGAATAATAGTTTTCTCTCAAAAAAACCTACTAACCGTTTCCCATCCTATTATACACACCTATTGTGTACAATTACTTCTTTGTTATGAATAATTGTATTTAGGCATCACTAGAATGCTTGTGTTTTGGTAACACTGTAATCCCTTTGTGAAAAAGTTAGAAGCACATTTTAAAAAACACAGTCTAGAGCCTATGATACTTATAGTGGCATAGCGAATCATGGTTTTCTATTGGATGGGAATGGAAGTAATCTTATAAAAGTTGCATAAGTGGCGAAACTAAAGGTTTTGCTGTGTGTCGCAAGAGTGTGTCGGTCTGCTAAATCTCCGTAGGTGGTCTAAGTGCTGGGTCAGGTTACTGGAAAAATGTGTAAATATCTTCTTTGTACATACCCACTGATGTTATCAATAGCCTAGAACTGTGCAGTTCAGTTTCTTTCTGTTTTTTTCTAATTCAGCAAAGTGGTTCTTCTTAGGCAAATGAAAACAGCAGACAATTCAGGAGCTCACAGTGTCAGCATGCTCCACTATTTCACTCCCTGCAGTCTTGATGGCAAGCTGGACAAATAAGCAGTCTTACCTGAGATGGTTGACCTTTTAGTAACCATTGAGATGGGTTATGCAGTTTCACAATATGCCGCCAACCAACCTCCCTTTCCCTGATTTATCTCAGGAGAAATACATGTTCAGAGAAATATATGGTTCCTCAGTTCATTTAATATCAGTAAAAAGTGCTAAAGGGTTCTCTAAAGGAGCTTATTTAAATGCCAGTATTTAACATTTTAAGAATTAGCTTAGATTAGCACAAGATTTGAAGAACTCAGTAAGCTATATGGAGTAGTCTCATACCCCCATTCCCCAAATCGCTCTTCCTTCAGCTTACTACTTCATAATTTCAAATGACACAAAAGATGCAATAACTGTTTGAGATGACCACCTGCTATACTTTCTTTTTGTTCAGCTGTAGTCTCATGCTAGTGGTAGCATGTCCTCACCAAACTGTGTGCCACAGAATACAGGAGTGCCTTCTTGGCATATCAACATATAGTCTCTTCAAGCATCACTTCAGAAGACTGAAGTGATAATACAAGAATAAGTTTCTGTAACCTGAGATATTGGCTTTTTTTGCACATAACTTTATTTCCCTCAACTACAAGAAGGACCGGAAGGAGGATCTGGGGAACTACAGGCCTGTCAGTCTGACCTTGGTGCCGTGGGAGGTTATGGAGCCAATCATCTTGAGTGCCATCATGCAGCATGTACAGGACAACCAGGCAATCAGGCCCAGTCAGCATGGGTTTATGAAAGGCAGGTCCTGCTTGACTGACCTGATCTCCTTCTACGACAAGATGACCTGCTTAGTGGATGAGGGAAAGGCTGTGGATGTTGACTACCTGGACTTTACTAAAGCCTTTGACAAGGTTTCCCACAGCATTCTCCTGGAGAAACTGGCTGCTCATGGCTTGGATGGGCGTACTCTTCACTGTGTAAAAAACTGGCTGGATGGCCAGGCCCAGAGAGTGGTGGTGAATGGAGTTAAATCCAGTTGGCGGCCGGTCACTAGTGGTGTTCCCCAGGGCTCGGTACTGGGGCCAGGTCTGTTTAACATCTTAATGATCTAGACGAGGGAATCAAGTGCACCCTCAGTCA
>NW_009597362.1:0-1763 GCF_000690535.1 Cariama cristata
CCGCCGAGGAGCCGCTTCCCCTCATGTCCCCCTCCCCCTCCACCTCCACCCACCCTGCCCCGGCTGACCCGCCAGCTCTGCCGGACAGTCAGACGTCACTGTGCCACCGCCCCGCCCCTTCTACCCTATGCACAGCTGCTGCAGCCCGGTCAGGTATTTTTGGGGACAGACTTTTTAGCAGGGTCTGCTGTGACAGAACAAGGGGTAATGGTTTTAAACTAAAAGAGGGTAGATTTAGACTTGACATAAGGAAAAAATTTTTCACAATGAGGGTGGTGAAGCACTGGAACAGGTTGCCCAGAGAGGTGGTGGAAGCCCCATCCCTGAAGGCATTCAAGGTCAGGCTGGATGGGGCTCTGAGCAACCTTATCTAGTTGGAGATGTCCCTGCTTACTGCAGGGGGGTTGGACTAGATGACCTCTAAAGGTCCCTTCGAGCCCCAATGATTCTATGATTCTACGTATCGGCATATCTTATGCCTATATGTAGGATATAAATACATACATATGTGTATACAAGTAACAAAATCCTAGCAGAAAAATAAAAATTCTGAGTAGGAACCAAAGCCAAAAGGATCTAAAGCCAAAGCCTGCAAACACCAGTCTTTGTGACTCACCTCCTGTGGTATGTTCCATGCCATATAGACATGGCTCTTAAATTCATCCATCCAGACTTCAGCCACCCTTAGTGCATTTCTCCGGACATGAGCAGTTAGATCTTCTGTGTATGGTTTATGTGCTCTTTCAATGTGGGCAATCCTGGAGCAAGGTAGAACCTCCACACTTCCTCCACATTGCCATACCTAGGAGGAAAAAAGACATTCTGCTAGTGAGAGCTCCCTGCACAACTGCTGTCCTTTAGTAAATACACTGCAATGATTTTATTTCTATACTTGTCATTTCTACAGAAGAGAACTACTCAAGACTTATTTGACTATACAGAGGGTTTTTTTAGACAGTTGTGAGAGAGTTATTACCTTGCCTTACCATGAATTATTACTATTACTTAACCTTATTACAGAATTATTACATTGCCAGTAGCCTCTCATCACAATCTTCCTGGATCAATTTAGCTATTCTCAAGATTATTAATAAAATTATTTACAGGGCATCCAAAACAACAGTGTCTGTTTCAAGTTTCAATGCTTTGCAGACATTTCTCTAAGACTGCATAGTCTATCTCAATGCCTAGACACACTATTCAGAATTTCGAATTAGGCAGCCTTATGTAAAAGGGAAACTAAGTCAATCAACTTTCTAAGATCACTAAAGTTTCAGGTTCTAGGAAGACTAGGAATGTAAATGTATCTTATGCTTTGCTTTAAACATAGCTCAGGAAGGATCAGGTTTATTTCTTTTGTGAAGGAGTGACAAAGACTAAGACTGCCTAGTGAAAATGTTCTATGAACAATTTCAACACACATTACTCTTATCAATTATAAAACATTTATAATGTAGGTTACTGTACCTGCTCAAGTGTGTTTCAGTTTTGCCCACTATCACAGTTGTGCTAAGGTCCATAATGTTAATCAGTGGCATTGCATTCATTTCTGATTTTCTCTCCTTCTGCTTTCAACAAAAGAAAACCACTTTGGCAGCCTTAACGGTCAGTGAAGTACCTGAATTATTTTACACAGAAGTTCTTTTTCTGTGTATCTTGTATTATGTAAACTTCCTAACAAGATCAAGGCAGCCCATTCATAATGGTTGAGTGGATGCTGCTCAGGTGAAAACCCAGATGTACTCAAACTGTTTGATCCTGCT
>NW_009597362.1:1773-5586 GCF_000690535.1 Cariama cristata
GTCCCAGAGGCAGGTGTATGCACCAAGAGGCGGCAGAGTTTGCCTTAAGATACTGCTAGCAGAGATTTCTGAGGCTTGGTATCCCATACCAAGAAAGCAAAGAATGAGAGCGAGGGTGCTCCTTCCTCGTACACCTCATCCAGGAGAGTATATTCTGCTCTCCCTCCTAGTCGCCAGGGATGTGGGTTGGCAGAACATCATGTTCTGGAGCTGATCTCAGACCCCTCAGGTCTGTCCATCCTCTAGGCATATGCTCCACTAAGGAGGCACTTTGTTCAGTCATTCATTTTATATATTTAGACATCTGGCTTGAATACAGCATTTAGGCATTTGGCAGCTCCTGAGACCAGAAAACGTGGCATGGATTCAGAATGTTTACAAAGCCTTTTCTGAACTGGTGCCTAATTGCATTCAGCATATGCTGGGAGAAGAGATAGAGCCTTGGTTTCCAGAGCTCTCTGGAAGACCTATACCCAGCTATCCCCATGAACCTACTGTACAGTCGAGAAGGGAGCGGAAAAGACTTCAGCATGTCTCTGTGTCCAGAACTTGGAAAACCATAAGAGTAAAAAAACATAACCATTACCAACATCAGCGCAAAACTGAGATGATCATAAATATTTAAAAATAAACGGGCAATTGATGTGGCACAAGAATAAATAATCTGGAAACAACATTTGTGTCCTGTCTTACTAAATATCATATAAAGTGGGCAATCCAGTTTAACAATCTAACAAAAATAATAATTTGTCAAACATTTAATTCTAAATGGTTCATCTACATTTCCTAATAAAGATTAAATGTGAAGTATCATCAGGCTTTGCTCACACAATGCTTGCTTTCAGTTTAAGCCATTTCTCTATACGGCATTGACATCCAGCTATAAATTGTTTCAGAGTTACTCAATGTACACTGTTTAAATTAGTATCATAAAAGACAAGGAAGATGTAGAGATGGTCATAACTTAGCCTAGCACAAGACAGACAATTCACATACCGCACGTGCTGCCTACTCTGTGTAGCCTTTGCTCATTATAACTAGGGATGGCCTCAATCCAAGTCCAACATGTGAACACCAAATCTTTTGTGGGATTTTCAGAGTTAGGTCTGAATGCCATCTTGACAACAAGCTAAGCCAAAAATTCATGGTCTATAATAAGTTGAATTTCCAAGTAAATTTCCAGGATCTGAAAATCCGAAGAGCAGGCTCGTCTGTAATTTTAGTACTGATTCAGTAATCAGTAAAATCTAATTTGACTTTATAATGAAGTCATATGTGTTTTCAAAAAACATCCTGAGATGACAAAGTCTTTAATATAGTTTGTAAATAACAATTACCCACTACCTGAACAAACACTAATTAATCAAATCAGGTGGCCACTCCTTTCTCTCAGACACTGTCAGTCTGTTCTATTTCCAAAGACTAATTAATTACTCTGCAAGAACCACAGATTCACTTTAAAACTTAATGCTAAGAGGGAGCTGTCAATACTGATGCTGACAGAACAGGCAGGTTGTATTAAACAGTTTCAAAAACAAATCCTATTATTTCTAAGCAAAAATCTCCTGCAATCAATGAAAATGTGATTAGCATGCACCAAAACCAGACTAGAGATATATGCTAATAGTTCCCATATATCAAGATGAATAGAAGTCCTTTAATTAATGACTTCTTAAAGAAGAAGACATGAGAAACACATGATCTGAAGATACGGGAATTGAAGTTATAGTGTGTGCAGAGCTTGCCATTACAGCACTAAACAAGTAGCACTACCCTAGATGTAGGCTATGAAGCCTTGCAGAGCACTCGCAGAGTGAAAGCAGATGCAATACTTCATGAGGGCAGAAAGCACAATCTTGACTTGCTCAGCTGGTCACATCTAGGACAAGCCATAGTACCTTTCTCTCCCACCAGCGTTTTGTTGCCAGTGGGATTACAGTATGATGAGAAAGCTCTTTTCTCCAAACATTTCGTTGCACCTACGGAGAGGCCAGTTGCAAAGAAAGAAAATGTAGGTAGGCATTAAAATGAGATTTTCAAATGGCATGAAACTCTCCTGGAATTGCAAGGGATTCTGGATTCCCAACTCCCCAAAAACGTACAAAATCTCCAGCCAAGGAATGAAGGGCTTTGCTAGTCACACACTAAATATTAAACACTATAATGAACAGGATATATGAATACTAAACGATATAACATGATTAACTGACTGCTACAGAAAGTGTTAGGGTTTTTTTTCATTCTTTCCTGATTATATTTGAAATAAGGGAATTTCTTGCAGCTAGGTCAAGAACATCCATCCATTCTTTCTTTCTCTCCTTCTCAGACCAACTGTCCACTTGAATCTGACCACTCCTAGCCTCCCCCATCTCCTTTACTTGTGTAAACAAATCCATAGTACTCCAACCATTGTGTTGGAGCCATTGTGGATGGTTTTTCAAGACATCTTGAAAAGGTATAAATCTCACATAGGACAGACTCATTAATTACTCTGAAGCAACACATTTTGGTCAAAGACAATTTTTAGGTTTATTTTAATACTAAGAAATATATTTTCTTAAAGACTTAACTCAGAGGGAAGTTGTGAAGCCTTTTAGAGTGGTCTGTTCTTCATCTAATAAAATTCCAGTAGACAAAAGATTGTCCTTATAGTTAAGAAATAGGAATAGCAATTGAGGGGTCAATTCCTCACAACTTCACACATTTCCTCTGTGTACTTCAGAACATTTTTTTTTTGCTGTCATCAGTAATTTTATTCAGGCTTCATCCATACTGAATAGCACCCTTCTAGTTCTCCAGCACTGTTATTTTATATGATGGCTATAAATAAATACAAAGGTTTAAAATCAGTGAAGCTTTTCCATATTATCACCCATGACTTTAGCAGGAAGTCTAAAAAGAGCCTCAAAGATGTTTTTTAACTGCATGGAATGAAGTAAAATGTTATATCTCTGAGCATACTGTTGCTGCAATCAGTAATACTTAACGACAAACCTGCGCATACAAATTGCAAGGAAGAAACTCAATGAATTTCCTACATCATGGTTAAACAGAAATACAGCACCTTTTCCTGTTTCCTGTGAAGATGTTTTACCTATGGTAGGAAGAGGTGGAAATTGCTAGCAATAGTCTCAACTTCCTGCCAAATCCCTAAACATACATATACAGTTGTAAAAAATAACATATGCTTCCACCATTGTGATACAACAAATAGCAATTCACATTTCATTCTGTAAAAGCATCAATTGCAAAAGTGTACCATTGGGTCTCAGGCTTTGCCTTAAGGCAAAGACTTTAGAAAGTTTTCAAGTGTGAGGGACTGCATATCTTTGGGAGTACTTGGCATCACTGCTGGACTCCCAGCAATGCAGAAAGTTTGTTTTTCTTTGGAGGAGTTTCTTGAGGTTCTGGTCCTTCTGGTTCACTTTGCAAAAACAGTCTTTTAGAAAAAGAACACATCAACTGGAGTTTCCCTTCCAAAGAGCTCTTAGAATCCACTTCAGTGTGTTTTCAATGCTTCTTTCCAAGAAGACCTTAGAAAGGGTTCTTTATTCTTGAACTTCCTTAGGAGGTTCATATATTTGTTATAGATCCAAGAAGAGCTTAGAGGGCTTCCTCTTCTTGAAAGGGTTCCTTCATCACTAGCAAAAGGTAGTAAAATTGCATTAAAAAAATTCAAGGTGTAAAGGGACAGTAGCAGTGTCAAGGTGGCTTTTAACACTTACAAAGCTGAAAGACTAAAATCCACAAAGCCTATGACCTAAACTAAGCAAAGCAAGTGGGAGATGACAGAGCATTAAATAAACACAGAGA
>NW_009597362.1:5599-14517 GCF_000690535.1 Cariama cristata
GCGGGGGGGGGGTGGGTGGCGCGGGGGAAATCTCCCTTTTAAATCTTCAATTCTTACGACTTATGTGGAAAATATGTCCAAGCTCTAAGCACTTCTTACTGTTCGTTTACTCTTGGTAAATGGTACATTTATACATAAGCTATAATTGTGGCCCTTACATCTGTGTGAATTTATGCTCACCAAAGCTAAAGGAGCCCCACAGAGCAAACAAAACCCCACATTCTTCGCATTGGAAGAGCCAGGAAAGCAAAGGACACGTAAAACTGCACAGAGAACACAGGTGGTGGCACAACAGGTCAGTTGCAACTTCCACTTTGTTAAAGGAGTAAAGGACTAAAGCACTGGACAGTCCAGTGGGACGGCACAAGTGAGGCAGCTACAGAAGCAGTAACACACCAAACGGCTTCCTTGGGCATTTTGCAAAGGTGTAAGCCCTAATACTGCTATGCTATCGTCGCTCACTCATTCCCACCAAAACAAGGGCAGCAGTGAGGGCATTTGCACAGCCTTCAGTGTGCAGCACAGATAGGTGACTCACACATCCTTAGAAACGTCTAAATCAATCTGGTTACAAATTTTTTTAGAGCAAATTCCATTCACATCTGGAAAATCTGTTTCATTAGACAAAGGGTCTCCATTTCTATTTAGTTTTATTTTTAAATCCACATCCTTTCGTAAATCCTTTTCAATTGCATTTAAGCACATTTGAATTTGCGTATTTAATCAAAACAATTACACTTCTGAAGCTAATCCCTCTCTCGAATATTTAATTTATACTTCATTATAAAATGATATAACACTTCTTCATTAAAAGTGTTTCTTTTTATCTCTTTAATCACTGAGTGTTCTTTTCATGTTGTGGAAGCTTAATCTAATTAAAAAAAACCAACCCCGTACATGATGCTGAGCAGTTTATTAGCATGTACTGCATTCATTAAATTTACACAGATCATGCAGTTTCTCCCAAGAATTGATGTGATCTTGTTTGAAATCATAATTTCATTTAGACTGCAAACAAAACCTTTTAATAATTAAGTGATTTCTCAAAAAGCTGAAGCAATTTCTAGCTTCTGTGAAGTCTGGAAATGACAAAATTAGAAGAACTCATTAAAGATGCCCTGAAGATTAAAAAAAAAATAGTCTGTGTGAATTAATTACTACTGTGGATACAGTCACCCATACCTTTAAAATATATTTTGGGGAACAATTTAATGTAAAAAATACTGGTGAATCTTTGTCACTACCATTAATCATTTACTGATAACTAATAATGAGCTTGATGCTTTACAGGCAAGTATGAATAACTATTATAACTCAATACCATGAGCTAAGTCTGTGATCATTTTGGGTCTGCATTTTTGGTTTGGTAGCTTGACAGGTGACTGCAGAAAGGACAGAGGGAATGGTCAGATACAAAGATCACCAAAATCAATGTCCACGTTTCCAAGTAGCAATCAATGAGTTTTGGATCGCACCCTGAAAGTTTTTGGATTGTCATTTACATTTGGGTATCTGTCTCTGTAAATCTTGAAACAATACTTCCTGGATTAAATACATTTATCTTTATTTAGGTCATATCTCCACTGAAGTCAGATAATCTTCACAAATAATTGCAACAGTGACGATAAGTACTGGTGGATTTGGTAAACTTTCCCTAAATTCAGTAAGAAGCCATGCACAGCTTTGCTTATTCCATTGGTCTCAAATATCTTCCTCTCATTGAAGAAGTCTGCCCAAACAGTAGAATTAAACACAGAGTCCTGGCTTGAGTCACAGAAACTCAGGATTAGAAAAACGAGAATATATGTGGACAAGTGTTCTGGTTTTGGTTGGGACAGAGTTTATTTTCTTCCTAGTAGCTGGTACAGTGCTGTGGTTTTGGATTTAGTATGAGAACAAGGTTGATAACACACTGATGTTTCAGTTGTTGCCAAGTAGTGCTTCAGTCAAGTACTTTTCAGTTTCCCGTGCTCTGTCAGCAAGCAGGTGTACAAGAAGCTGGGAGGGAGCACAGCCAGGAGAGCTAACCCAAAGTATCCAGAGGGATATTCCATACCATGGAATGTCATGCCCAGTATAGAAACTGGGGGAGTTGGCTGGGAGGGGCCGATAGCTGCTTGGGGATTGCTGCTCGGCTATCGGTCAGCAGGTGGTGAGCAACTGTATTGTGCATCACTTGTCTTTTCTTGGGTTTTATTTCTCTCTCTTTGTTTCCTCCCTTTTCATTACTATTATTATTATATTTTACTTTATTTCAGTTATTAAACTGTTCTTATCTCAACCCATGGGTTTTACCCTTTTTTTCCAGTCCTCCTCCCCATCCCACTGGGAGGGTGTGAGCAAGCGGCTGCACAGTACTTGTACCAGCAAGCTGCTGGCTGGGGTTAAACCACGACAACAGAACAGAAAGAAAATACACTGCTTCCTGAAGCTATGATTCTGGTTTACTCCCTGCTCCTAGGTGCTGAATGGGCTGGAAAAGAGAATCATGTCATTGGCATGTACCCCTACAGAGTGGGAAATTAGGGTGTAACTTATTTTCAAGAGGTGACTGCCTATAGTCACAGCTCAGAACAGTAAGCAAAGAGAAAGTAGAGACTGCAGAGAGATATTTTTAAAATTACTTCATCTGTTTTACGGAAGCCCTGTGAGGTTTTTGAACACTATTCTACTTATCATCATACAAGCCTGTCATACTTTCAGGTAAATTTACCCATTTGCGTGCGATAATAGCTTTTTTTCTGTAACCAGGCTGATAATCTTAATGTGAAACTGTAAGCAATGTACAAAAACATATCCCACAATCAAAAAGACTTTTTAAAAGGAAATAAAAGGCTTTAACATAACTAGAGCTGCTCTCAGTTTTTAAAATGTAAATTATCCCTTAAATTTTACTTTTGAAGTCATCATTAATTGCCTCATAGGCCTCATTTTACATTAATTGTGCCTTTATAAAACACTCTTATTGAAAAAGTAATACATGTAAAGATTCTTCCCATATTAAATTGTTAGCACTTTCCTTCTTCTTTCAGATAATTACTTCATTATGTACTTTTTAAATTGTTTTGTTCTGCAGGGATTAATTTTGCATGTTTCTTCATGAGCTGTGAAACTTTTACAATGTATTGTTAAACTATGTATGTTGTGTTGCTGGTTTACAATTGCAGGAACTCCTCTATGCCTTGTGTTACTAGGAGATAACATGCTTCAAGGGTCACTGAAGGCATATGGCTTCAGCCAGTTCTCTTTCAAATGTGTCTATCTCATTGCTAGGCACAGCAAGTAACTCACACATAAATCACTGCATTGCCAAGTTTAAGTCATGAATAGCAAGTAAAAGAAATTACTTCTCATCTTAAAAGGCAAAAAAGCAGCAAACTGAATAAGGAGATCACCACTGGTTTAGTATTCATGAAGCAACTTACTGAGCTGCCCACCTTCTATGTTTTTACCTTCCTCTCCCTTACCACAGGTGTACTTAGCTTGATCAGTCTTGTTAATCTTGCGCTAATCCTGAAGACTTGATCAGTACCAGAATACTAAACTTAGAGTAGAAGAGAACAGAATAGAGTATTTTCAGTTGGAAGGGACCTGCAAGGATCATCTCGTCCAACTGCCTGACCAATTCAGGGCTGACCAAAGGTAATGCACGGTATTAAGGGCATTGTCCAAATGCCTCTTCAAGACTGACAGGTCTGGAGCACCGACCACCTCTCTCAGAAGCCTGTTCCAGTGTTTGATCATCCTCTCAGTAAAGAAATGCTTCCTAATGTCCAGTCTGAACATCCCTGGCACATCTTTGAACCATTCCCAGTCACCCTATCAATGGATCTCAGGGAGGAGAGCTCAGCACCTCCCTCTCCACATCCCCTCCTCAGGAAGCTGTAGAGAGCGATGAGGTCCGCCCTCAGCGTCCTCTTCTCCAAAGTGGACAAACCCAAAGTCCTCAGCCACACCTCACAGGCCCTTCCAGCCCTTTCACCAGCTTTGTTGCCCTCCTCTGGGTGCATTCAAGGACCGTCACACCCTTCTTAAATGGTGGGGCCCAGAACCGCACACAGTACTCAAGGTGAGGCCGCACTGACACTGAATACAGTGGGACAATGCCCTCTCTTGACCGGCCGGTGATGCTGGGTTTGATGCCCCCCAGGGTGGGGTTGTCCCTCTGGGCTGCCAGAGCTCACTGCTGACTCACATGGAGCTGCTGCCCACCAGCACCCCCAGATCCCTTTCTGCAGGGCTGCTCTCCAGCCACTCCTCTCCCCATTTGTACTTGTTCCTGGCTTACTCCATCCTAGGTGCGGAATTCAGCATTTGGATTTGTTAAATTTCACCCTCTTAATCACTGTCCAGTGCTCCAATCTATCCACATCCCTCTGCAAGGCATCTTGTCCCTCAAAAAAGTCAACAGCACCTCCCAGTTTGGTATCATCAGCAACCTTGCTAATGGTGCATTCAACTCCTGCATGCAGATTGTTGATAAATATATTGAACAGGAGTGGCCCCAGAATTGAACGCTGAGGAACACCGTTGGTGACCAATCACCAGCTGAACATAGCCTCATTCACTACAAACCTTTGAACTCTGCCTTTCAGTCAGTTCTTCACTTGGTGCATCATGAACCTGCTCATCACACAGTTGAACAGCTTGTCCAGAACAATGTTGTGAGTGACAGTATCAAAAGCCTTACTAAAATTCAGAAAAACTACATCTACTGCCTTCCCTTCCTCCACTAGGCAGGTGACCTTATCATAGAAGGATATCAAATCACTTGAACAGGACTTTCCCTTTGTCAACCCATGTTGACCGTGCCTGATGATTGCATTTTTCTTTAAATGCCTTTCAATAGTACCCAGTATAATCTTCTCTGTAAGTTTTCCAGGAACTGAGGTTGGACTAACAGATCTGTAGTTCCATGGGTCTTCCCTCATGCCCTTCTTGTAAACTGGAATAACATTGGCTAGCTTCCAGTCAGCAGGGACCTCCCCAGACTCCCAATACCTTTGGTAGATGATTGAGAGGGGTCCTGCTATAACATCTGACAGCTCCTTCAGTACTCTGGGATGAATCCCATCAGACCCCATGGACTTGTGAACATTCAGCTGATACAGACGGTACAAAGGGAAAGTCACTGTTCCCACACTTGTGGTCCTCTGACTCAGAGGACTGGGCAGTCCAATGTCTATCATATGCCTCTGCTTTTTCTTCATGCCTATTAGTCAGATGACCATCTTCAACAAGTATCAGCCCAATGTTTTCTTTAGACCTCCTTTTTCTATTACTGTACTTAAAAAAGCCCTTCCTTTTATCTGACACAACAGTGGCTAGTTTCAACTCTAATCGAGCTTTGGCCTTTTGTGTCTTCTCCCCGCAATATAAGAACCACAGTTCTGTAATCTTCCTGTAAAGCCTGACCTTGCTTCCAGAGATCATACAATTTCTTTTTCTTCTTAAGCTCCATGAGGAGTTCCCTGTTCATCCAAGCTGGTCTTCTGCCTGGCTCGCTTGACTTAGGACACAAGGGGCTGTGATGCATGTAAAGGTATCTGGCCTTCGCAGTTTTGACCCAAACATGCTAGATCCATCCTGCTGCATCCAACCCAGTCATCTACTCAGTTCTCTTACACCACAACAATCCCTTGCTCTCCCACACTGGTCCTCCTCTAATCTTTGTTGGATTTCTAAATCAGTCCTGCAATACTAAAAACTCTCCATGAAATTAAATTGAAGAAAGATCTTCCCTCAGTATCACGTTAAAACAAATACAGAATCTTCACAGACTAGGCCATGAAGAATTGTAATACCAGAAGCTACAATGGCATTGCCACCATGCCGTTACTTAAAGTGCAGAAAGATACTAAACATGAGGCTATCTTATAATAATGCACTAATTAATTTGCATCTCACCTGAGTCCACTGATTTGTAAGTGCATATTGACTTAAACTGTTGTACTTCTTTCCATACCACTATAAACAGCAATTTCCTCTCATAAAACATCGAGACATCTGTATTACTGCCCAGCTGGTAATGTGCAACCACACAGGCACACCAGTGAAAAACATCTGTGAGAAATCTCCAAGTGCCCCATCCTCCCTCCCTTCCTTGTAGGGTACAGTGATGCCATATGTTAGCTGGTGCTGTATCAATCATTTGCTTTCCTGTGGGAGCAGCTAATAAAATGTTCTCTCTTCAAAAAGAGCAAAACCACAAAATGATTCATAGGTAATGTTGTCTGTATGTATAATTACACAAGCCGTAGCTGCAGGTTACCTGCTGAGGCATTCATGAGCAAAACAGGGCAAAAACCCCAATTATTCCACTGGATGTTTGATACAAAACCAGAGTAAGCCACCGAAAGCCAGTTTCTGTTGATGACATGACTGACACCCGTTTGGAGGCATGATAACTCCTTACTTTATTCTCAATAGAGACTGTTGTGGGTTTTTTTTTTTTTTTCCTGCTGGAATTACAATCCTGTAAATAGAGATTTTTAGTCTGTGTCATCTTGGAATTCAGATTATTAACACAGTGAGGTACTTTGCAAAACAAAATTAACCTTAGCAATAATTCTGGCCACTGAGAAGCCACTACTGGTTACACAGGGTGCTAGGCAAGCACTTTACACCATACTTGCACTGCCAAGGAATTATTTTTTCTTGGTGAAAGCCTGGGCTATGAAAAGCACTGGCTACATCTTGTAAGAAGTAACATTTGCTCAATCTTTACAAATTTTTCTTGCAGAGTTCAGTCTAGAAATGATCTCTTCTTAATTCACAAAATGAATAAAAATAAAATAGACATCTCTCTATTTACTCTCTATTTAAAGCTTTAATGTAAAATTAAAGAGAAATCACTGTCTTAAAAAGCAGTATTTAAACGTTATCTAAAAGCAGCAACTAATAATATTCTTATTCTTGTAGCTTCTCAGCCCTTCCCCTTCACACATCATCAACCTAATACTGCTGAACAGCACCTGTGATCAGACACTACAGATTTTTTCTGTAAAGCAAATCATTCCCTAGTGGGAAGGGCTCTGGCCTACTTATTAAAATCAATTTAAAACCATGGCTTTAAGACCACAGCAAGTGACAGTAGCTGTAAGTGCAAGAATGGGGGATGTCTAGATTCATTTCCTGAAGGGGATTTAGGGAAGATCTACATTGCTCAGTGGAGTGCCATGAAAGGGGACCCACAGCAAGGACAAAAAGGGATGCTACGCACACATGATGCATCCCACTCCGCACTCTCTATGCAAACAGCTCCACAACACAGCAGCTCGGCAAAAAATCCCCTCACTATTTTTATTGTTCCCTCCCAATCATCTCTACCTCTTGGCACACTAGCCTCTCAGTTTTCCCAACACAACAGTTTGTGAGGCAGCATGGTAAATCACAAACTGATTAAAATTAACCCTGCAGGTTAAAAAAAAGTTACAATGTAAAGGTTTACTCTTGAAAACTGGAGGTGCTCAGAGACAGTGGGAATGGGGCAGTCATTCCAACAACTAAGCTGGCAGAGCCATAGCACTGGTGTGCTCCAAGAGTGAGACCAAGATGACAGCAAGGAGAAGGAGGAGAAAATGCAAACCAGCACAGCTATTTAAGCCTATGTGTTGTGAAACTACACCCTAGCTTGTAGACTGTGCAAAGTTTTTCCTTAATAAAAACAGACATCTATTTACATGTAACATATTCACATTTTCATATAATTCATGGCCTGTATTAGAAACACTGACAGGTAAAATTGCTGGAAAATTCCAGGGAAAAAGGAAAAAGTCCAAAATGTTTTCAGATAAATACGGAGATTTGGGGGCTAATGTAAATATCTGCACCTGCTTGTGATTATCAAAAAGACCACTCTTTCAAGGGCATAGTATAAGAAAGAGATCTCAGATGAGAAACAATCGGGACACATAAACACTTTGGATTGGAAATGACTGGACATGTAAGCCAGCAACAGGCTTTTAAGTACCATATGAGAGAGACTGGGTTAATTAGTCAGCAATGACCGAAGAATCACGATCCCAGAAGTTGGGGTGGGGGGAGGTTAAGACAAAAAGGAAAAAAAAGATAGATAATTAAAGCCAAAAGCACCTTCAAAAGAAACCAACTCCCCAAAATCCCTACCCCAAAACAAACAAACACAGGAACTCATCTCTGGAATTTGAGAAAAAATAGATCAGTGAGAAGCATGACAGACTTCACATCTGCTTGCTCTGCAACAGAGAGACTCTATTGTGTGGACAATATCACAAAGAACACTGGGACTATTTTCTGGTCAAATAACTCATTTCTGCATCTCTGTTCATCAACTGCATTCCTCTGGTTCTCCACCAACAGAAAAAGCATCAGCTTCGCATAAGTTCTATAGACAAACTGCCAGACTAACAATAAATGAAGCAGCTATATTTATTATAATGTTATGCTATTGGAAATACAACTAATTTCACTATGGTAATATACTGTATAAAAGTAGTGTGCCATACTCAGTCTGAACTATAAATGCAATTTTCCTCCTGGGTCAGCTGATGTAAAGTCTTGACATATAGTTTAATGAGAGCAAGATCCATTCCTTTTCCCTTAAAGAGTTATTACCTTCTAACAAAATTTCCTCTTACCCATTTAACAGGGCCATTATATCCCTGTGAACATGAATTCATCTGCAAGCGCAAAGTCTTTGTGACATACATAATTACTCTAAGTCAAAGCCTGGGCTTACATTCCCTTGACTCTGATGATGACTTAGTCTGTGACCTAAGGCAAACCACTGAGTATTTGTTCAGGCATCCCTAAAAGTGGTACAAACAGCTTCATTGTAACAGATATTTGGAAGCTTTATCAAACATGTAGGCTGCTTTAAAAGACAAAATGATTGCTACAGGCTTGCTCTTGATAGAAAATATTCTACTGACTTCAGC
>NW_009597362.1:14528-56539 GCF_000690535.1 Cariama cristata
ATTGGAATAGGCCTTTAAGAAGCCTACTGAAAACTAGACTTGGAACTATCTAATGCAGGATCTAACTGATTGTATCTAATTGATTGCAATGGATTTGTAGAGGCTTCTGTAACTACGAGTACTGCTTGTGCAAGCACAACCCAAAAGCAGAGCCCAAATAACGGTGAGAAAGGCCAGCCAGTTTCTGCTACAAGGCAGTTACCAACACAGTTCCTGTTTGGTGTCTAGGATAAACAATGTGATTCCAGTTTGCCCTCCAAATGCAATCTGGTCCCTTAGAAGCACACTTAAGTCCATTCAATTGGGAATGACTAAGCATCAACCAAAAAGAAGCATTACTCATCCTAATGTGAATTTAAGAATATGATACTGGGGCACAGTAAATGAATCTTTCAAAAATCCCAGATAAAGTGACCGAGCTGCTCAAAAAGGATGCTATCAAGTCTTGCATCAACCAGCCTGTCTTTATTTTCTTATGGGACAAAGAAATAGCTTTGCAAGAAAATATTTGCTTGAGGAGAAAATACAGCGTTGCTTTTAAGATTCAAAATGCATTCATATTTTGAACTTATCTGTCAGCTTCTAGCTCAAGGCAACAGAACTCTATTAATATTTATTTAATAATATATGTTTAATATTTTACAAATGTTACTACAAAGCCACAAACAAGGGTAAAAATCTTGGAAGTTAAAAAAAATACACCAAATTAGAGATGAATAGAGCTGAGTAGAGAAACTAATTCATCAGAGTCAAGAGAATAATCCCCCAATCAATGACCTGTTTTCTGTGGCTTGTTTACCTTTTCCAACAATGGATGTTTCAGATATAGCTTCCAATAGCTGGTGATCTTCTTGCGCCCGTATAACACAAATAGCTAGATATTTGTGCAGATGATGAGGTGACTGACAAAAATACCTCCTGGGAGAGGATACTGGGATAAGGCTCCATTTCATCAGGGTCTAATTCCTGTCCCTGCACAGAGAAAGCCTCATCAGCTCAGCTGAAAACAGACCATTTCAAGATGTTAGAAGACACAGTAATGGTTTCTGGTTTATAATGAAAAGAAATCCTAAATAGGTAGACTTTGCTTCTCAGAAACATCTCAGCTGAGAGATTAAATCTTATCTCACATCACTGAAGACGCAGGTGCTAACAAAGCAAATGGAGAACAAGGCTTTGACTCTGTGCATAGGCACAGAGACAGCGATTTACCCAGTCCTGTCATCACACGATGCTGCAGCTGGTCTGCAGATGCATTTGGCTCACTGTAGCTTTACATCCTCTGGAACAAAATTAGTAACGTAAGGACATGGGACCATGCTGTACTTAGCGTGTTTAAGATGAACAGGTAGCTTAAATGATCCTAACTCTTGCTGCTGTTTCTGTAGTTCAAAGAAACCTCTCGTGTTTCTGTAGATGTTTGCTCTTACATGCTTATGAATAAAATTTACCACTGAAAGAACTGACTTCCAGTGCCTAAATACTGCAAAGAATGGGGAACAGGCTGTGTGAAATCTGCTTAGAAATTCAGGCAGTGGAAAAAAATTTAAGGAAATTTCACTACATATCAACTCCATCATATCAGAGAATGTGACACACAACATCCTACTTCTTGGCTAGCCTGGATACCAGACCAGTTTGGGCACGCGGTGTCTGCTTCTCCACCCCTGCATGATAATGCGTATCACACAGAAGAATACTAGATGAAGTTAGATACTTCTTAAAAAAGGAAAATGGCAATGAAAGATGAAGCACAGTCAGTAACTTGTAGTCATGGATTGGAGAGCACCATTTTAAAATGGAAACACTATTGCACTAATACTGCAATTATAATGCAGTTTTTGTAGAACAATTACTGTCTTTATTAAGTGATTCATCGTAGGTCTCACAGTTGAAAGCAACACAAGTAACCTAGAGATGACCGGTGCTGCAGAGACGAAAATGTAGTTCAGCAGCAGAGGCAGGCCATCTGGCCTGAAATCACATGCTGACTACCGTTTTCCACGTAGCCCTATCTAAACGAAATGAAAGGCAGCCTCTGGAAGCTGCACCTCGAGGGACAAGTGCTTAGGATGCACCTGAATGACATGGCTGCCCACCACAGTATGAGAGCACATTTGAAGCAGCCACCTGTATTTTGCCAAGACATGGTGTATAGCCCCAGATGTGTGCCAGAAGCAGGTGGCTGAGGGAAGGGGCTTGCTTTTCAAGCTTAACATCTGTAGAAATAATACTGTGCTTCCCAGGAGCTCTACTATTACACTGTACATTTATATTCATCCTGGTATTATCTGGGATATGCTGAGCATTGTGAGAAGAGCTGATAATAAACTGTTCAAAAATCTGTTCATTACAGCTCAGTAATTTGTTTTGATATAGCCAGCAACACAGATCCAAGTCAGGACCAAGTTAGATGAGGCAGCATACATTATGCTACCTCGCACACTACAATCTGTTACAGATGAAAGTATTTTATGTAGGTCAGGCACTGCTTCCCTGGAGACAGACGAAAAGCCATAAGGAAATCAGAGCAGTGTTGGGCCTCATTCCAGTGATCCAGTCTACTCCAAAGTTTCAATTATGCAGAGATTTGTGTCTCTCTGGTCTTGTCTATCAAAGCACTCTTCCCAGTCAACTTCTGCAAGGCTAAGTACAGCAGACCGGACAGCATATATCTCATGATGCAAAACTAAGTAAAAGTCCTTGCACTCACAAGGAGACAATAGTTTCATCAGATGAAAAAAGAAAAGAAAAATCAAAGTGACAATAATTTTCAACTCATCAAAATAGCGAGCTGCAAAAACAGGATTCAGGAACAAAAGGCAGCTCTCCGGCCCTCAGTGAGGAGAACAGTGTTATCAGAAGGAGCAGTCTTGCATTTCTCTCTCCCTTTCCTTAAAACAGTGCCCTAATGCAGCCGAAAGGGGACCTGCGCTTCAGTCTTGCTGCAATAACACTTTAACTCTGACGGGTGAGAGAAAAAGAATTTCAGAAACCCAGAAGTAAAAATGAGTATTTTTTGTTAGATCTCATACTCTTGGCAGAGAAGCCTGTATTTTAAAAATAAATTCCTTTTTTCTTGCTATTGTATAACAGTATGCTTTTATTCTAGCAACCAAGAAGCACGAAATAGAAGCTTCCACTAACATTTCATAGGAGACTTCAGAATTTAATTTTATAACACACATCATACCATTTTTCATTACCACCTATCTCAGAATTTCTCGTCTCAAAAACCTGAAAGATCCTCAAACCAAACAGCACTGTATTCTCAGAACTGTATTTAGCTGTGAAGAGTTACAGGAAGAAGTACACAAATCACACACAACATTGCATATAGTAAACAGATGAGAAGTGTACAATGGAAGAAGAAAATATGTGTACTTATGCACTTTATGAATATCTTAACTCCCCTCCAGAGGGAGGGTAGCATAAATGCCTATATATTCCAGTTGGCTGCATAGTGATTTTCCTAATTTAAATAAACCAAGTAATCTAGAAAGGCTTTTCCCATTATGCCTGTGAGAAGCTATCCTCCTTACCAAGTCTGGGATCACAGGTAAGCAGAGACTTTTAGAATTCTGCAGAGATGGTACCTAGCACTGTTACTTGAACGAAAGAATAATACCAAATTCTGTATTTCTATCCTTGCCCCACATAAGTTCTTTAAAAAGCTATATGAGCTTTTGCTCTTTTTTTTTTTTCTATCCCTCCTCAAATACAACAATTTATACTACTGCAGAGCTGTGGATCTCCTTTGCATGCCATCATCCATACATTTTTGACTGTTTTTTTCCCCTGCAGTAAGAAGCAAGTTGTATTTTAAATGTAAGCCACCAGTGTTGGTTGGTTATGTTCCTTACCCTGATTCCGAGCTCCACATTCTCTCCTCCGTATACTTCCATGCCTTCATCCAATAAGCCAATCTCTTGGAAATATTCTCTATCTACTATGAAGCATCCAATCAATGCAGGACTTCTAGAAGAATAAACCAGCAGCAACCAAATTTAGCAGATACAATATGAACAATTTTATTATTCAGAAATAGATTATAATTGCTGGGTCAAGTGGTGCGTCAAGACAGATTCTTAGTGACAAGTTTCTCAAAAAGATTTATTCAGCTTTGTCTTCTAATGTTCTTGATTCTATGGTGAAATAAGCACCATTGAAGGTAAACAGACTCAAAATTATTGGACATACGTATTCACCAGAACAGGCAGGATGTCAGTCCTAACAACACCAGACCCAGGTGCCCCAACTTTCTAGTCTCTGTCCCTGCTAAGTCCTCAGGCTTTTTGTCTGTGATAATTAACCAGGACACTCAATGATGCACAGTTTTGTGTGTTTAGCCAGAAGCTAGGTGCATCTAGAGCTAAGAAAACTTGTGTCTGTAAGCTTATGTAAAAGAAGAGATTACTTCTTGAATCGGAACATCCAGATAAGGTTTTGTAATACAGAACCAAGAAATTTCTGCCCTTACCAGCATACTGTAACATTAGACCATTGTCCTGAGCCAAATTTAAACAAGTCACATACCTTTACTGAATCAGTAAGCTTTATTTACGTCATGACCTGAATTAAGCAACTTCTGCTATGCAGCACCAATCTTAAGAAGGTAAGAGTTCAGGCACAGAGGGTACAATTTTACCTTTATGAGATGCAGTGGAGGAGAATACAGAATAATTTAGCCTTTTCATTTTTCTCCTACCTTATAATCCACAATGGCAAGAAATAAAAAAGTCTCTTCCAATTATTATGCTGGTATTGGGAACTCTGGTAACAATAGGATATTAATTAGCAGCACAGGGGAAATCATCCTGCATTTACTGTGAACATTCAAGCTGCAATGTGTAGACATCTGCTTTCAAATTTGTTATAGTATATCTCAATCAAAAATTGTACAATTCTACAGAAATCTATATATTTATGCTTTTAACTTGAAGTGCTATAGTACCCACTTTATAACAACGAAAGACTGTTTCTGGTGTATTCATTAAGGAAGAAAATAGCAGTTAATGTTACTTCAAAAATTATGCTTCTTTTATGACAAAGTACTCTTGCTTTTGGTGTTGTTTTTAAAGTATTTTTCAGAGTACTTGCTTCCCTTCATTATAATTCAAGAAGCATATTGGCATATTAGAAGCCAGCAATGAATACATGTGGCTTTTTTTTGTTTTAATTATCCAGCACTCTCATGCAGTGTATTGCACTGAATAAGAGATGCCAGGGAAAGGGTTAAGGAACAAACCTAAACATCCAATATTCATGAAAGACATTCACTCCACAATCCTCACACAGTACAGAGTTCTGGGATAAAATCTCCTACTTTCCAATTCTAGGTCCTGTTCTAACAACCAGCATGTGGTTCAGTGCAATTCAGAGTCTTTAAGCTGACAACTCCCAGAAAAAGCCATCTGCCTGAAAAGACAGAACTACTGGATGAAAGATAGCCCTAACACAGACCGCATGGAAACTGATTGGTAGTGATGACTCCCTCACGCTGCCACTGCTATTTAAGGTTCTGCTTTGCAGCTGGTGAAAACAGTCTTCACACTTTCTGCAGAGAGCTAGAGTACAGGTACCAGTGATCTCCTTGGTATGAATGCATAGCTAGAAGAATGGCCTGGAACCTCAGCAGAGCTACTGAGAGGATTCAGAAGCACTACTCTGCTCCCCAAGACAAGCATATTGTTCTGTACCAGCCTAACAATGCTCTAGATGTGAAAAGAAAGTAGAGAGCTAGACTGTACCAAAGCAAGGATCTAACAGAGTCTTTGCTCACACACTATCAATGGACCAGCATTAACTCCTAGGACACAACACAGCTGTGAAGCTATGTGAAAGTATTATGAAGAATACAACTGTCAGATCAGTTCTGTTTATATAATGTATTTGTAAAGAAAATTCTGTTTCTGGCCCATGACCACTAAATTAGCAGACAAGGCACTTGGACAAAGCAGTGCTGCTGAGCATTCAAGTCTACCATTTCAGTTTGGCTATGTGTTTTGCCCCATGCTAATAACATGGACATTTATTTAAAAAGGTCTACTGAAAACAACAGTTTTCTTGATGACTGTGTAGGGCTCCAGAACAAAAGCTGAAGAGGACAGCTCAAGGACATTTAACTAATTTAACATTACAGTCAGTAAAACCTATTACGTAGCTGAGATCACTCACCATCTGTCCTATCTAGATGAGCATTGCCAGTGACACACTGATCTAGGTCACAGTCGCATGTTACCTTATTGGAGCAGTTGTGTTCTCCAGCTTCCACCAGGACTTAGGAGGGTTCAGGTATCGGCACCACAGTTCCCAGTCAAACCCCTGCGCTGAGAGGGGATACTCCTCTATTTCAAAATTATCATACTTGATGTTATCAAATGATGGAGAAATTACTCTTTTTCTGTTTTCTTTTATCCTAGTGAGCACTGGTTCAGCCCTATAAAAACAAAACCAAAAAAGTTAAGATTACATCAGTAGAAGCATAGCACTGATGGAAATCATAGAATAGTTTGGGTTGGAAGGGACCTTTAAAGGTCATCTAGTCCAACCCCCCAAATAAATAGCTGCTTATGATGTGTATTTCAGAATGGGTAAAGTTTACAGCTGTTACCTATTCAGAGCTCCCTTTGCTTTGAGATGGGGTTTGACAGAGCACGATCTGCCTCAAAATAACACACTGCAATATTTTATCTAGGATGCCCTATTATTAACCTTGATGTTAGCTGGTAAATGGAAGAAATGAGTATCTGCATATCATAAAGCATTTACACCCTTGCGACCAAATAACGATAACATCAGGCTCTCAGTATTATCAAGGACATCAAGACCAGAGTTAATAATAGATCTATCCTAGGGACAGAAGCTCCTGCCTTTTTACCATCTTTTTTACTCAAGAAGCAACAGAGATATGAAATCCAGACTGAACAAGTTAAAATACATGGTTCTAGCTATGTGCTACTTTTGCACAGAGCAGCAAATTTGTTTACACTGTAGAACATAAAAGAAACACGGTATTTTTAATTAAAAGATGATAAATTTGTCCCTATGGGCAAAGGGCTGCATTATCTGAAGAGGTTTTTAACATGCAGTTTTCCAATATAGTTTAAATACATTGTAATTAGACCAGCAGATAATTCACACTATAAAAATGGATCTAGATTACTTTACACAGCAAAAATACATTTTTCATGCTTGTGTCCATGACTGTGTCTGAATGTTCATTAAAAAGATCAGAATGTTAACTCACCCTCCAATGTAAAAGAGAAACACCATTCAGTTAGTTTATAAACAGCACTTGGAAAAGGTCCCTTGCAGAGAAATTCAAGGAGACACCTACCATCCCACATTGAATTCCACATGGGCATCAAAGAGAGCAACTACTGGTGCTGTGGCTACTCTCCATCCACTAACACGAGATCGAATCAGCCCCTCTTGTTTGCTGTGTCGAACAACCTTGATGAAACCAGGTTTACGGGCATTCACTTCATCAACATACTTCTTTAGTTTCTCCTTCAGTTCTTCTGTGGAAAGGAAAGAATTCTATGTTAACAAGAAATATCAGCTCGACAAGATGTAAAAACCTGTTCTTTCAGCAAAACAGGAGTCATCACACATGGAAATACTCCCTTTTGATTCAACTACTAAGAATTCTCAAATAGCCAAGTCTAAAAGGAGGCAAACAAAAAGTAGAAGGACCACAAATTATACTGTAATAAAAAATTCCAGGTGTAACTGTTTAGCCTACATGACTGACATCAGAACCCTGCCACTGTTTAACATTAACATGCCACAAAATCAATCATTCGATCAAGTACCATAGCTACATAAGTGCATATTATGTTACTGTAGCAACAAACAAGATAACGATCTTCTATTCCCAGAAAAATATGCCCAAGTATCGTCCATGAACTTTCTTTACCAATATTTCAATTAAAAAAAATAAAATTAATTATTTATCCTTTTTCCATTTTTCTTTCTAAACTTCGACACCTCTTTTCTAGCTCTACTAAAAAGTTCCATGACTTCTGCTCTTTTCTCAGCAGAACAAAAACCAGTAAAAGTACTGGAGGAGAATCATTCCTAATTAAAATATGGTAATTTTTAAACCAACAGCTATCATAACTCTGGTTTAAAGACCATTGCATGAGAAAATCCAATATGGAGAGCTGAAATATGCTGTTAACTAATATTAACAACTGAAAACACTTGTTTATTAGCATTGCTATGTTCTATTTATGTTATGGTACCACTCAGAATTCCCTTGGCATTATTAAGTTCCCTTTCTTCCAGATCTCTCCACAAATCCAGAAATGTCTTGGCTGTGATGCAGAATAACGCTCCTGTGGTTACGATGCTAAACTGGATATCATCAAATCTGCATTAAAAGCTCAATGCTGACTAGCCATTTCTGTGAAATCTTGAGCAAGCCACTTAACTTCTCCATAATCAATTCCCCATCTGCAAAATGGGATCACCACACTTATTGCTTCTTTTCAGTCTATTTAGACTTTAAGCTCTAGAGAGCAGCAGTTTTCTTTTTCTCTGCATTTGGCCAGTACCCAGCGCTCTGGAGCACTGAGCTGAGTGGAGGCTGCATCAGACAAGGGACGGCACCAGAGCCCAGCAGAGGAAGGAGCAGCACCCAGCAGTCAGCAGTGTGGGAGGGAGTACAACTTCTGCCATGTTGGCTGGCCCAAATTGCTTCCCAATAAAATAGAACAGGGTTTTTCTTTTAAACCTAACCAATGAGATTTTCTCTTCTGTTTTGCTGGCATTAGCAGTACAACCTGCTCGTAGCTACACGCCACGGGGACACTTCCGCATTGAGCCCAGGTAGCTTCTCAACATGGTAAGCCAACCACTCTGGGAACTGGTCGTCTCAAACAGATCTGGACAACATGCACAATAGAACAGTTAATGCAACAGAAAAGTAAAAGCAAGCACACTTCATTAGCCACATTAAATGTTCATCCTTGGAAAGGAGGTGGATGTGTCCTCTCTTGGGCTGACAAAGAGGAACAGAGCTGTTTCACAAGTGGTCCTCTAACCTAAAGACTGTTACAACCCGTATTACCTTAGTGGACCTACTTCTCTGAGTATATGGAGGAAAGGACAAGATGGTCAAGTACAAAGATTCCTTAAATTCACCCCTCTTCGTAAAGACTCTCAGATAGCCACCAGGCATGCTGCTCTTATAGCTGGTTCCACTGGCATTGCAGGGCTGTGCATGCCACGTACCTTTGCATAAATGAACTCTCTGCACGAAAGCAAGAGCATACCAAAGAAAAGTGCTGATACTTACAGTTTTTCATAAAGAACAAGAATTAAAAAAATAATCTTCTGATGATCACGACCATCACAGTACTTAAACTGCAGCTATATTTTATGAACAGACTCAATATATTCCTAAAATTTTCCACATTATATTGCCAGGCACTTACACACATAGCATAGAGCACTATTCTATTTTGTATCAGATTTGTTGCGTGCAAAGCCACATGTTCCTATTGTTCATCCCCTAACACACAGAAATCTGTAGCAAGCAAAAAACTATCAAGCCAGCCATTAGCTAACAGCACTTTAAATTCAAAAGAAGACATTTATGTTACTGAAATTGTGCCCACCTAAAAATAGTGCAAAACAGTTCTCTATTCCCAAAATGTAACACTGTGAAGGGTGAATATCAAAACATGAAGATCAAAGCTTTTTTCTCAGTATAAGTGACTGTTCACAGCTTTGCAATACCAGGAAGCTTTATTGGCCACAACAATGCAGCATCACCATGGAGTATAAAATATACAAAAGGAAAGCCAGCTCTAATCAAGGACTTGAAAATCAGTGCCCTTGATAGAGTCATTGTTCTCTCAATCATCTTCGTTTTTATCGAGTGGGCTATTCTTACTCCTGTCATATACTTTTCCTAAAGTAGACTGACTTTATAAGCTTGAGTAAACACAAAATCTTTTTCTTAGCTAGGTGTAGTACAGAAGTAGGTGGAAAAGGAACAGAACCCAAATCTTGGCTTGCCACCAGCATGACTTCAGCTGCACATTATAGCTGTGACATTTACTAGGCAGTACACACTTGTAATTTTCCGGTTACACTGCAGTTTTTTGCAAATGAAGTGAATGGCCTGAGAGAGTCTCAGGGGAACCTTAGACGCTTACCCGTGGCCAGTCAGTATGGAGGAATCCTTCCCTGGACTTCAGTAGCAGCCTCAGGAGGCGGAGAAAAGTGCTGCATTTTACCTAATCTTCAATACTGGCCCACAAGCAGTGACTTACTCTGTAGCACATCCACAGGAGACAAAGTAATATTTTGCAGTCAAGCATTTTCTGGCCTTTGTTATTTAAAACAGACTAGCCTTGCTCTGCGAAGACAGAGTGCTGAGCAGAGCACTATGTGCACCCTTTGCCTTACAAAACTTACTGGGCAGAATCTTCCAGAAGAAAAGATAAATCTACTAAAAAGAGGTATCATTTTCACTCAGCCACAGGACACAGCAGACATGTAAATGAAGCTAAAAAAGTCACTATTTTGGGAAGAACATTAAAGATGCCTTAGCAGTATACTTCAGTCAGGTTTTTTCATGCATTCCACGTTTTCCTGAGTTTTACATGAGAAATGTGAGTTCAATTGTCTTTGACAGTTTTAGAGCACCCTGCCCAACTGGACTGAATGATGGGACTCTCCCCCTAGAACTGATCATACACTTTGTGATGGCACTGATGGTCTTCAGCAATGTATTTTTAACCCATGCTCTGTTTTTTTCCACTTCAGATATGTTGTCTGAATAATAAACAGTCTTTTTCATTAATCATTGTGCTTCACTGCTTTATGCCACCATAGGGAGAAGAAAGGGAATGAGCAAATGTGTCATCTTCAATACAATGTTGATTCGGTTTCTAATTATGGAAACAAACAGGCTCATAAAGATAGATGCCTTTGCCTTTCAGCGCAGAATCTCTCAAATAAGGACTCAGTTTGACTAAGCTGAATGAGTATCTGCAATTGGAGAGAAAGAGCAGCCATATATGGAATGGGGAAATGGTGCCGATCTGGCACTTGGAAATGTGGCACCCTACCACCTGTCTCTATATCATACAGATGTCTGGAGAGCACAGCACAACTCTCCTCATAAACATAGAAAACATAATTAATGTGCTATAATTATGTTTAATATTAATATAATTAAGTTCTAATATTTCTTAAAGGTTGTTGATTTGTTTTTAACAAATCCACAAAGATTTTGTTTCTGAGGTTTCTCTATTCAGCACAACAAAGCAGTGCTGAAGAACTCATGCAACTTTGCCTTCTTAGGAAGGGGCAGAAGCAGGGCAGGACGGAGGCAGGGAGCATAAGGAGTCAGAGGACACCAATCACCCCACAGCTACAGAGCTTGTATGTGAAGGGATCATTTAGTTCATGAAAATCCCTTCACAAGACATCTTCCTTTCAGGACATGGTCTGAGAGAATGGTGGCTTGAGAGAGGCCCTGGCAATGCAATTCCTTTCCTTCAATCCTACAACTTGCTTGGCTTGTGTGAGTGGCCGGTCCTAGCTCAGAGGGGTCATCTGGACCACAGTCCTGCCTCCCCTTCGAATGATGCGGGGTTGTAGCAGGCCTTACAATATGGAAAAGATTTCTCATGTATGCCCCAGGGACCTTCTCAGAAGGAAAACCAGCTACAGATCACGCCCTTCATCTAGTCGCATGCAAATGGCCTACGTTTTGTACTCCTCTACCCTCCCTAAATTGGGAAGTTAGGTTAGATGCTCAATGATGTATGGTGCCTTAGCCCCTTACTCCAGTGTCCTACAGCAGCTGTGGATTTGTCCCCAGACTTCAAATTTTAAAGTTATTGATAAAGTGTTGTCATAAATAATAAATTACTGCCTCACATTCATAGAGAAGTAGCCTAAAGAACAGTCAATTAAGCCTCACTTTCAATAACTTCCATGTTTTAATGTACTCCCATTCTGAGTGCTTAAATGAGTCCTCACATCTCTCAGAACAATTACATTTGTAAAGTCTGACACTCATGCTTTGCTGAGACAGATGCATTTTACTGACTTTTTAAAACTCTTCCTAGCTGTAAGTTTGCCAACAGAGCTAAAATAATAAATAAACAAACAAATAAATAAAAGCTCTCTCATAGCTTTATGCATTTTCTAAAGCCTAAAAGTCCCCGCTGACTTCAGTGCAGCAGAATGCACACTGGATGTTGCTGCCATCTCTGCAAACCTTGCGCTTCTATGTTTAGAGAAAAATTTATTTCCATGTCAAAGGCCCAAGAATTACCATGTCCCTCTTTAAGCTTAGCACTTGGCACAAACGGCTTCTTTTACTGTGAAGGGAACAAAATTATTCTTCAATACAGAATGAGGTCTATCATAACAATTGTCCTCCCTGTGCCAGAAATTGCGGATTGACACATTATATGAAAGCGGCAAAATCCGGTCAATTCATTATTTTTATGCTCTAGCTTTGTGTGTTCATTGAGCTGCCTAGAATGCACCCTCCGATCCCCAGGTGGTTTTGGATTTTTGGATATTTTCTTGAATCATGAAGGACACTTTTAAAGGGAAATCATTACAGCAGCAGCAGAATACAGCACAGCTACTGCCCGTCTCGGAGTCAGGAGCCCACTGCTCAGTTTGCTCCTGGCAAGGATCCCAGTGCCCTCCCAAAGGCCCTGTGCAGTAGGTCAGCATGGGATCCACTGCCTCACACTAAGGGAAAAGAGCCAGCTGGCAGAGCACGAGAAGCCAGTACACCATGAGAGCTGCTGCCATACCAGGACCGTCTCATCAGGAACATCTTGCTTCTGCATGAAAGGCAAAATTGGCAGAAAGACAGAATTCGCACAAACCAATTAATTTTAAACCAAGATTTTTCCATCATCTTTATCTGATTATTTGTGGCCCAAAGTCTTACAAACAGGAAGAGCTGCTTTTCCACTGTTCCAGTAACAAACTTATAGCCTTTAGAAAAACAGAATGTATTAACATAGCTAACTTACTTTCTGGCAAATAAAGAAAGTCTGTTATACCAGGTTTGCTGCAAAAAACCCACCTCTTCCCTCTCAGTCACTCTGTAGGCATACAACCTGAATTCATGTAATAACTTGAATTCATGTCAGCAGCTAGGCGTGTAAGAAAAGCTGTTCGCTGTACTTTATACAATAGGCTTGTACATTGGATTATGTCACTTATTTCGTATGCAGCTCAGTGCTTCATAATTTTTATTTTCCTTTCCTCTGGCCCCTTATCTTTCATGCTCAAATGATCACCTCTCATCTCTGTAGCAGAAGTTGATAATTCCAAATGGAAAATATTTATAACCAGATAGAGGCATGTCATTTGTAATGCACATGTGTATATAGAATGTTTGCAACAGAGGGCAACAATGCACAAACAGATAACGAGGGCCTGCTGTGCACACGTATTTAATAACTTCATGTTATCTGGTAATAGAGAAGCCACTCAAGGGAAATTACCAACGTGATGCAAGGAATTGATTTGGACAGACCTCAAAAACAAAAAAGCAGTATATTCCTTTTCCTCCATTACTATATCTAACTTGTACTGTTGACATAGATGCATAATCTATTCTCAGAAGTTCAGGCTATCCACATGTAAAGCCAGATAGCGCAATGAACTTTCACAGTCACAACCTTTGCGTTCAGCAATCCAAAGTCTCAGCTGCTGCCAAGCCTCCTCAAGTCTATTAAGATAAATGAGGCCTACAACAATTTATTCCAGCTCATACCTTGGACTACAAGCCAAGGATTTCTTCAGTCTAGTGCAAGAACAGCACTCTTCTCCCACAAAAAAGGTAGAAAAAAAATATACATTTCCCCTCTCAGTCTGTACACACAAACACACACTCTTTGAATTGCCCAGGAGAATCTAGTACAGAGGAGTGGGAAGCACACATTGCTTTCAAAGGGTTTGATGGGGGCTGCTTTGATCCATTCTCAGGTCCTCTCACAAACATCATGTGTATGCACAGAAGAGCTTAGGTGGACACTTTAGTGCTGGTTGTAAGGTCCTGGGAATATGACAGCATGAGAGCCACGCATCAGCAAATAATTCCACTTCAAAACAGTAACCAGTAAACTAGCACACCTCGCAACACAAAACAGGCTTTGCAGAAGAGATCTGTGCTATTAGTTGAGTGATCTAACGGACATGTACAGACATGTACACTACTTGAGGTTATTTTGGTTTTTTTCTAAATGATGCATAGTTCCAATCCCAGTTGTGAAAGTGGGATACCACCCTCCAGATCATTAAGCCCTACCTAGAAATATTGCTGCATCTTAATAAATCCCAATAGTACAGAAGAACAATGAAAATCACCTTTTGGAAACTATGACAGCTGAACACCGTGTTATGGAAGAGGGGGATACTAGTGAAAGAAATATTACATCTGTTATTTTTTGTTAGTACTATTCTCTTGTAATAATGTCTTTATAATAAGGGCTGTAAACCCCTTTTATTTCCTTTTTGTTATTCACTGAGTACTGTCCAAAGACAGTACTCAATTTCTGTCCTAAGATGCATCCTGTCATAAGTATCACTCTGCCTACATTCTAGCAGCAGAGTGTCTCGCAACGCTTTGTAAGACAGAGAGATAACTTGAGATGCCAGATGAATCTGCAAGGTCACACCAGAAGTTGAAGAAGGAGAGGAATAGAACCTGGGTCTCCCACATCCCAGGGCAGCACATTAACACTGCATGATTTCCCTGAGAACGTGATTCTGCAGTTTGAGCCATGGCCAATATGGAGCCCAGAGAACTCCGTGTAGATGCAAGAGCTCATCCACATCACTGGATCAGGATTAAGAGGCAGCTGATATCCGCAGCTCATGTTAAAGTCAACAGAAATGCATTGCAACAAAGGAATTAAACATGACCCTTCCATTCCCCTAATGATGGGAGAGACTCACATGCTTACCTCTGAGTACAGAGTAGAGCTTACTACAGGCCAGTGTTAACATCAAAAGAGGAAAAGAAAATAAGTCTGCTCTCAGGTGAACATTCCTTCCAGCTCTTTAATGAATTTAAGTGTACGCTGCAAGGCAGGACTAATTAAAAAAAAAAAAAGTCTTTTCTTAGATTACAAAATGCCCAAATTAGAAAGTTCACAACTGACAATAAAAGTCAGGGCACATATATGCTTATACCAATGAACATGCAAACGCAAGCTAAAAGTAGAACAGGGACTTTTCAAGCACTGCCAACAGTTACCAACTGCCATACAAATAACAAAGCAAGGGTACAGAGGCTGCTACATATCTCTACATGGCAATACCTAGAACCCTTTCAACAGACAGGTGTTTAAATCTTCAAAATATCTTTAAACACAGACCTGTACTTAACTGTTCCACTCAACTTTCTGATTGCTGGATGCTTGAATTAATGTCAGTGGGATCACTATTCCATTCTGGTTCCATTCTGGTGTATGACCGCTTCCCGTTTAGGGACTGTTACTGGATGTATACTACAATAAGGTGATCACAATGGCCTTGCATGCCACATTGTTTTTTATGAAAATCTTACTCTATATCAGAAATTATAACCCAACTTTATACTCACAGCACAGAATTACTTCCTTGGGAGCAAAACAGTAGCCAGCATGCACCAAATCTGTGATACTGTGAGAGCATCCTTGAAGGTCAGGACAGCAATACCACTCTTTCTCCTTTTGAGATCTCACTCTACAAATCAAACTGCAGTTAAGGAAAAACAAACAAAAAAAACCACCCAAACCTCACAAACAACAAATCACCTTCTGTGGTGCATTTGTTTTAACCTCATCCAAACGTTGAGTTACCAGCTCTTCTTTTGAATGAATCACTCTTATTCTACCAGACAACTCTTACATGACAGATGCAAAATGTTCTGTCCATATTCCAGGTCAGAAAGATTGACTACCTGTAATCATGTTGTGTGTGACCTGCTATTATCTTTTCCTTTCAAAAGTGGACTGCCACTTGCAGAAAAATGCAACTCACCTCAGCAATAGCAATACAGCACCCAGTACACCAAGGAGAAATACAGCCTGCCTGGGCAGGAGGGATCTTTTCAACAGATGGGATTAATTCACAAAAAGGGCTTCTTTTAACATCAGCAGAGCTGTATTCACACAACATGTTTCTGTCATCAGACAGAAGAAATAAAAAAAAAAGGCAAATATACCAATATGAGCAATTTTTGTTCATTATTCTAATAGCCAATATGTTGCTGACAAAGCAAACAAGAATGGACTGGATAACACCAATTGCAAGTAGAAATTTTACAGGGCGAAATACTGGTATCACTGAAGTCAATGAAAATCTTTCAGAAAAAACTGTTACATATCCAGGCCTTGAATGCAACATCACACATGACATCATAGCAAGTGCAAGTTACAATTAGCCATAGTAAAAGCCAGCTCTCACATGCCCTCATATAATACCATATGGTCCTAAAAAATTCTGCTGAACACAATGTATTACATTGCACAGCCATCAGAGTCTGTTAACTTGGCATAAAAAGGAGCAGGACTATCCCACCACCTACCAAGCAAGCAAGGAAGAGCCTTCAGTGTGCACTTCCACCATAATCCTAGGAGGAATGTCACCTCATAGGCCACCGCCAAGTTCATTTGGGACAAACGGTATTTACTGTGCTATTTAAATCATGGGGTTTAATTCACATCATTTGAATAACTTGGAAGTTACAGCTTCTCCTTTTCCAAACTTCTAAAAATATGGTCAAAATCCAAATAGTTCTTATTCTTGTAAAGCACCCATTCAAATCAGAAATTATTTGGTTTGAATACCCTAAGAGCTGTAGGATTTGTTTCTATCTAAAGATACAAATTGTTCTTTTTGAAGAATCAACTATGTACATTTTCAAATTAAAGCAATAAATTCTGGCTTGCTTCTTTCCCAGCATGTTGGATTACTCCTTAGGAGTAACACAGTGCTGGGATCGTGCCATTTGGTAGCTGTGGAAAACCTCTAAATCCGGCATATATGATCTCCAAATAAAGGACTGCTTATTATAATAGTGTATCATCCATCGCTTCCTAAAAATCCCAAACTCCAAGTCTTAAGAGAACACAATAGGATACAATTTGTATCTTTAGATTAAATATATCAGCATGCAAGAAATTATTCCAAGCTTTTCATCAGCTATTATAGAAAATTTCCCTGTAGGCATCTAATCACAATCTGTCCATTAGTTTTAAATAAACGTTTAGGGTTTCATTGTTATATTACAATTGTTGTTCATGCCCCCGAAACATGTGAGGGACTGCAGCAGCAACCCTTACGTTTTCTGAAAAAAAAAGGCGAGGCACTAAAAATAACCCAGGCAGTAATTTGAAACTAAAACTCATAGTATCTTTTCAATTCACAATACAGGAACAGCATTGTTACTAGCATCCTACTGCAGTCTGGGAAAGATTTGGTTAAATCCTGCTTAATTGGGAGTATGTTATTTTAAAATTAAAGTACGTTAATCTGGCTATTAGTACGCCTCCCAGCAGAGCGGAAGCCTTGCTTGCATAAAACATGCACAAAGAACGCACACCAGCCTTGCCTTCCGTGCTCCCCAGAAACAACTGGCAGTAGTGTCAGTATTTTTTTACATTATAAGCAGTAGAAGTGTCTTTTCCCTATGCCGAGACAGGACAGAATTCCACTGACTCCACCACTCCCTCCTGGAATGACATCCGAGTGAGCAGCTGGCGGTTGAGGTGACTGGGTTGCTCCAGGTTTCTGCTTTACACTGCAGATGGCTGAACTACCAGGGGAATCACAGAATCAGTTTGGTTGGAAGAGATGTCTGGGATCATCGAGTCCAACCTTTGCCCTAACACCACTGTGTCAACTAGACCATGTCACTAAGTGCCACGTTCGGTCTTTTCTTAAACACCTCCAGGGATGGTGACTCCACCACCTCCCTGGGCAGCCCATTCCAATGCCTAACGACCCTTTCTGTGAAGAAATGCCTCCTCATTTCTAGCCTGAACTTCCCCTGGCGCAGCTTTAGGCTATGCCCTCTTGTCCTATCAAGGGAAGGACAGTACCTGCCCCAGACTATAGGAAGCAGGCACAGCCTGGGCTACCATATAAGTTTCATACAAATTTTGGTCATCTTTCCAAAGCTCAGAAAGCCTCAGACATAGGTGTCTCAAAAACCTGAATAGCAAAAAGCTTCTCAAGGCATGCGACTCTTCCATCTTTAAGGGACTCACATCTATATAGCACCAAAAAAGTCTATATAATAATACAATAACACATCTGCTTACTAAAGTTAGGGTATAATTACATCTAATTTATCACCATGCAAATCTTTGCCTTTGGATAGCAACTTGCATTCTGTCAATGCTCCTGTCTTTCACCACAAACAAATCAGGGTGATTAAAACAAAATACAGAGAGCTAGTAGGTTTCATAGTATCTCTTTGAAAAACACAGCAGATGGGTTTTTTTCTGTTAGACCATCCAGAAGAACAAAAAAATCCAAAGCTACTCCACAGCAAAAGCAAATAACCTCCTGAAACACAAGAAGACCACCAACTCACAAGAAGTTACTCTCAGCCTTTTTGCTAAGCTGCATGTGAAAACTTAGGTCAGAGTTCCTTTTTTATTTGCTATGTGAGGGAATCTTCTCTGTGGCTAAAAAGTAAACACTATGGGTGTTAATTGGAAGCATTTGTAAAAACTAATTAAAATTGCTGTGCTGCAATCATGCTTCAGAAAAGGTTTTTAGTATCAAATAGTAATAAAGATTTGTCTTGTACATGCTTTGTTTAATCCCTTCAGGTAGATAAACGAAGACCATAGCAGTCATATCTTAATAAAGAGAGGGGGTGGCAATTCTCTTCTAATCAAAGGACTTTCTTTACAGTTAAATCTAAAGCAATTAATTAGGGACCTTGGTACAAGTTATCCGCACAGATACGTACAACTCAAACAAAGGGATGTCAAAATAAGCATTGGGAAAGCATATTCCCAGGGAAGACGTTCATGCAACACCACTTTTGGAAAGGTACAGATGCGTGCCAGAAGCCACACAAGGAGGTTGGTCAGAGTTTGGAAACGAGCTGTTGCTACCTTGTGATCAGCCACCTCGAACATCGCTGGCAAGTTCTGAACTACTCCACTGACGTAAACTTTTGTTCCTCATCTCAAAACAAAACTTTAGTGTATTCCTCCTATACTAACCCATGTCACCACTGTTTCCATGTGACCATCTCCTAATGAACTATTCTTCACTGTCTTTTTGCTCTTATCAAGATTATCCTTCCCTAATGATGTGAAATGGACATGATATTTGATATATACTAGCACTCACAAATCACTCTGAAATTAGCTGGTATCAAAAGCACATAAAGTTTATGAGAAGTTGGATGAGCTGTGTCTGTTTCCTCTTATCTGCATCCACACGTAACATCCACACGTATGTCCCGGTTTAACCCCAGTCAGCAAATAAGCACCATGCAGCCACTTGCTCACTCCTTCCCCCTCCCAGTGGGATGGGGAGGAGAATCAGGGAGGAAGAAAAATGTAAAACTCATGGGCTGAGATAAGAACAGTTTAATAACTAAAGTAAGCTTAAATATAATACTAACAATAATAATAATAAAATACAATAATAATTAACATAATAATTGTAATAAAAAAGAATAAAACAAAATAATAAAACCCACAAAAAGACAAGTGAGGCACAGGACAATCGCTCACCATCTGCTGACCGATGCCCAAGCAGCGATCAGCCCCTCCCAGGCAACTCCCCCAGTTTCTATACTGGGCATGATGTTCCATGGTATGGAATATCCCTCTGGATACTTCAGGTCAGCTCTCCTGGCTGCGCTCCCTCCCAGCTTCTTGTGTACCTGCTTGCTGACAGAGCATGGGAAACTGAAAAATCTTTATCCTATGTGCTACTTAGTAACAACTAAAACATCAGTGTGTTATCAACTTTATTTTCACACTAAATCCAAAACACACTGTACCAGCTACTAAGCAGAAAACAAACTCTATCCCAGCCGAAACCAGGACAACTTATCAAACAATGTCTTATTTTTCTTCACCCTTTTGCTACTTTGGTTTTGGAACTCATTGATCCCTTTGGTTTGATTTACACCGTACTAAACAAAATCAGTGGCAGTACCAAGGCATACCTCTTAAAGGTTCTTCACTATTTTCTTCACTGAAATCCAGTCATTTCCCTCTCTTCATAAACACTTTGTATTTCACTACTACATGACCAATCACCATTAAAATCTCTGTTTGAAAGTCTAAAATATCCACTAGCATACTATTATCAAGTACACATGGTTGGGATTTACCATTCTGCAAGTAAAGAGTCCATCCTGTAGGGACAGGGTAGCACGGCACCCAAGGACGCAGCAATCCTGTGCAGTCCGCAGCACAGGCAGCCACCCGAGCTAGCACCAAGGAATTGCTACGGCTGCACATGGAGCGCCGTGCACTACGGCTGCACATGGAGCACCGTGCAGCTGCACCGCCTCCAGCTCTGGGAGCAGCTTGACTGATTTACTTGCAAGACTGAGTCTACAGTACAGCATCGGGAGAGTTCGTAGATGTTTTACGTTTAAGGTGGCAATGACAAAGAAATGGTCTTTCCACTACAACAGAACAGTAACATTTGTAACCACAGTAGTTCACAGGGAAGTCCACCCTACAGGTTTTGACTGCATTTCCCTTGGAAGATGTACTCCAGCCAGACATGTGTTAGAGCTCTGGCAGAGAGCTCTGTAATGCAGAGGAAAGGACCTGTCAGCTATGGTCTTCTGCCTGGAATGCCAAACAAATACTTAGCTATCCTGGACCCAGGCCACGCAGCACACCTTACAGACAAAGGCTGAGACCTTAGATGCACTTCAAATTGTTAAAAGCAGCTCATGCAGATCACGGTGTGGGCTGCTATGTACAATACAACACAGCTCTGTGGCTGAACAAATATACTGCAGTGCTTCGAATTAGTGGCAGTTCCCGTAGATGGCACCCCCACCTACCTCACGCTACCGCTGTCCATCCAAGGAGCGACAGACAGCTGTCCTGCCTGTGGCTGGGCACACTCTTTGCGCTGACTTTACCTACCCAGACCCTGAAGCATGGTATAAAACCACCTGTGTTGGTTCACGCACAGATATGTCAGGTCCATTTCCTTGACAAGTGCAGTATCATTTTAATTTTTCACACCAATATGCCATTCTTAAAATACTACTAACCATTCTCTTTGAATCTGTATTTTGATAACAACAACATTTTAGTCATATGGAACATTGCTCTGAAGCTCTATCCTGTTAATTGATTGTTGAGGAGAAGGCACTTTTACAACTCCTTAGCATCTGGCCATCAGAAATACTTCTGCAAATTAAGATGACAAGAGCAGCTTTGGTGAGAATTACCCAGCGTCTGAATTAAGCAAATACAGTCAGTGAGGCTCAGCTGGGTTCACGGATCAAAAGAGGTTACGTCCACATGCAAAAATGCAGTCAAATTTTTTTATGTTTTAACTTTGTATTACTCGCTTAAATTTCCAGTCACTTGAAATCTTTTTTACTAGTTTTACAATGATATTACTGATGTTGGAGATTTTGAAAACCCAAGTGGACATGGTCTTGGGCAACTTGCTCTAGCTGACCCAGCTTTGAGCAGAGGGGTGGGACTAGATGATCTTCAGAGAATGTTTCCTACCTCAGTCACCCTGTGACTCTGTGATAAGAGTTCACATCTGCCTTGGAGAGAATGCATCCATTTCTTTTGATGGATACCTAACTCCTGATAAAATAAATGAGCATAGAACATAGATAAAATTAATGAGCCATAGAACAAATGACAACATCGAGTAGATGGTCTGAGAGCAATACAGGAATTGGGATGCCTATGGTATAGCCTTTGAACACTTCTGTGAGCTTGCAACATCCAGTTATCATGTCACCAAACCTGATTTTAATAATAATATATTTTCAATTTCATAGACCTTGCCAAGAAACTAAGTGCACATTTCTGAAGCCAGAGGGTCAAGGTTTTAGAAATAGATATCTGAAGCTTGACTCCTAAGCCCATGTTTATGTGATTGAATAGAAGTTTTCAGATTTTCTCAGATCTGCATAGAGACTAAACACTACAGCATTCAGCTGAATGAACGGCTTCACCAGTAGTGGGATAATGGGAGTGAGTCTGTTTCACTAATGTTTATGAAACTCTGCATATCAGTGACTAAGTAAAATTATAAAACTCTTCCACTTTAAAACTATACATATCAGTTAATAAATAAAAATCTAGTTGAAGTTCTTCTGTATCACAAGCCTTCCAACAGCAACAGTTTGCTAAAGAAATTGAGCTTTGGAATTACTTGTTTGCAGATGGTAAATAAGAAAGCATCAATGCAAAGAAGTATGGTGATCTTATATAGCACCATAGGCTGTTACACAAAGAACAAGCTGTGAATCTTTTTACGTATATTCTCATATACAATTCAAATGGATTGCAGAGCTTGACAGGTTGTTTTTCTTTCATATACAGCGATCTCTGTTTAAAAGCATGTCTTAGAAAAATTTGGTAGTCTAGACACAGTCAATGTGTACCAACTACTTTGAATATTACAACATGAGAGATACTAAAGTATCTCCAGTTCTGCCTATTGGCACAGGAACATCCACAGGACTGTTAAGGGCTTTCAGAAGATCTAATTTTTCCATATTTGTCTAAGTCTCACAAAATTTTGAGGTCAGAAATTATTTATAGTAGAAGAAAAATAAATCCACCAATACAGAGAGAACTTTCTACTACTGGTTGCAACTTTTCCACCTTCCCTTCAACAGGAAGAACAGCTCCTGAGGTATTTTTATGACCGTCAGCAACTAAAACAGGTTTCTTAGAATATGAAATCCCTGCCCTGAAAATCCACATGCTGACTAATCACTGAGTGTTTATAAACTGCACCTTAGAGCTCTTCCATTTAAAGACCAAAAATAGTTTGACAAATATAGAATTGAAGACTGCAGCACTGAACGGACTTTCAGACATCATCTAGTCCTTTTTCTTGCCCCAACACAGAGGGAACTCTGTTTCAACTAATCCCGAGAGAAGCTTGTCTTATCCCTTTTTAGGTTTACTCAGCAAATATTGTCCCACACTCTTTATAGACGGACAAAATGAAGCATACAGTAAAGACAAATATATTAACAGTACACATTAGTTTGTTGTCTGGCACAGTTAAAAAACACAATACCCTAAACCTACGGTGATTAAATATTTGCGTTTGAAACCATAAAAATAACTTGCTTCAGACTAAACAATTAAAAGAACCATGAGCCATAAAACAAAAAAATGCAATAAAAGATCTAAAACTATTTCTGCAATTCTCCACTAGCAAGAATATTTTTTCCTCATAAGTCTGAAGACCAAGAGGAACTCTTGAGTAGCAAGCCCTTTTGAACATTCATAAATATATGTATTTCAGATAGAAAATTCATTGTAGCAACTTTGCTTTTAGAGTTGGTATTTCAGGATCACCCTTCGATGGGGAAAATGGAATGACAGATAGCAGCATCTCCCATTGCCAAGCTGGAAGATCTTTTTTTTGAACAGAAGTTCACTGGAAAATGCAGCATCCTCCCTCCAGCAATACTGAGTAGGTCACACCAGCAGCCTGTAGGGGGATGATAGCTTTAACAATTTGGCAAGATGGATAGCTGGCTCTAAACACAACACAGTCATCAGTAACATTTAAAAACCAGCTTTTATACAGAGCACAGAAAAACTGTCCAAATTTGCTCACTGCCAAATCACTTGAATACAACCAAAAAAAACAAGCAAAGACTAGTTTGAGAAAAAACACTTCAAATACTAAACTGCAGGAGAAATACAGGGAAGGTGTTAAGATATAAAGCTATTAATTTCAATAAAAGGAGAAAAAAAAAATCACTTAAGACTTAAAAGTTAAACCAGAAAAAAATCAAATCCATCAAATCACACCATGGACATAACTGATTCAGTGAAAGGTATTGCACCCCATAAAAAAATGAAAATCTACTAAAATCAGCTAACTAAGAATGAAACTGATCTACAGTCTCAGACAAAAATTCTACAGCTGTTTTGTGATTTGCATTGATTTCCCTTTCAGATAAAAAATAATTTGGTTATTTCAATTATGTTAAAAGGAATAGGGTGACAAGAATCTGTAGCTTGTCTAATAAATATTCCAGGCAGTTGTCACTGTACTTACAGTCCCTTGGGTTTTTGTTTTTGTTTTTTTTTCTAAATCTGTGGTAAACCAGAACTGTGTTTATGGAAGCCAAGACATTGATGGTCCTATTCATGACTTATGGTATCATATGATGTAAATATTTCCATTGAATGTAATGGCATTAAGGAGAATGGGATCCATTATGAGTCTAACTGCTAAACAGCACCTTAACCAAGGAGTACCTCACTGTTTCCATGTGATATTTCACAAAATAATGTAAATCATGCAACTAAATCAGGTTTACAATCTGTTATAAATATACACAATTGGCTGTGAGCAAAAGGCTTTATGATTAGGGTGACACAGAGTTCAGTACCTAATAAACAAAACAGGACAGTTAAAAGGGTTAGATACTTTTCAAAAGGAGACTACATTTTAAGTGAAATTGTCTTGAGCAGACTTGTTCCCATTTTTGCATCTGTGCCAGCAGCAGCACAATAGCAAATGAGTTTACTGACAGAAATGCCAAATAAACTCATTGAAGAGCCTGCAACTTGACTTCAGGGACAGACCTGAGCAAGCAGTATAATTCCTCAAGCCTTCTTCAGTGGAAATGTGATTTGGCACACGTTGGAGGCGCATTTATTTCCTAGGGAGAAAGGAAGGAATATCCTGCATGGCTGCAATAGCAATCTGTCATCACTCCTCCCTGCCCCGGGCAGGCTCACCTATTCCAAGCAGTGTGTGCAGTGTAGGTCCATCCCCTGTCACTCCTGGTTCTCCTGCTCTGGAGGCATGTCCTGCACACTCCTCTGCACTTAATTCACTCACTAGGCAGTTCACCCACAGAAACAACATAAATTTTTGTTTCCTGAAGGAGATGAACAGTTGGAATCAAGAATCGTATTAAAGTACATGTTGCAGAATATTTACAGAGAAATCTGACTAATTTTTTTCCAAAAGAATACCAGACAGAGCATAGATGGTGCCTCATACTACCGAAGAAACACAGAACTATTGGGCAGCTATGCAACTGCTCTCAGGATTGATGTACAGTACCTATAGTGTAATTTTTAGAAAAGAAGTGTCAGGCCAAGAATCTGTTCAATACTCCCTTCAAAACTGGCTATTTATTCTATATAATTTGTGTATTTCTCAGCTGTCACTACTCAAGTCCCTTCTGGGATGCTACTGAGCCCCTGGGCTGAAGCTTATGTCAACAAGGGTTCTGCTGTTAATAGGATAATGCAGGCAGAGTTTACCTCTCAATTTCAACAATATCTTTAAGCAAATTATGCAAAACTCACAAAGAATGCCCTTCCATTTCTAAAAGAATCTCTTAAAAAATAGGAGCATATTATACTTACTGATGTTTTCATGGGTCTATTTTAGTCAGGAAACTACTGAACAGATAACTGATCAAACAGGCAACTACAAAATACTGAAAATGGTATCAAACTTGAAAAATATAATACAAAAGCAGAGAGAACAGTTTTTCCCTATCACAGTCAGTTATATAAATCACAGGTATTCCTACTGTAATGGGTACATATAGCACAGACAAAAATGCAGTTTTCACACTGATAGGAACGTTTACAAATTGCCAGAATCAGAAATCCACTTAGTTCAACTGGAGATGGGTAGGCAGGGGAAGTTAAGGCAGCAGAAAACTTGGCTCCAGTAACCAAAGTAATCTGCTGTGATTAAGAGTTTCATAGTGTGGACTGAAACTTATTTGAAATAAAAACATAGAACCATAGAATGTTCTGGTTGGAAGGGACCTTACACACCATCTCGTTCCAACCCCCCTGCCATGGGCAGGAACACCTTCCACCAGACCAGGTTGCTCAAAGCCCCATCCAACCTGGCCTTGAACACTTCCAGGGAGGGGGCAGCCACAGCTTCTCTGGGTAACCTGTTCCAGTGCCTCACCACCCTCACGATGAAGAATTTCTTCCTGACACCTAATCTAGATCTAACCTGTTTCAGTTTAAAGCCATTGACCCTTGTCCTCCAGCACACACGATGTGCTAACTCAGGCTATATCTGGTATAAATTAAGCGAGCATTGTTCTGGATTAAATTAATCACCCTCATTACTGCTCTAATAAGAGGAAAGTCAGTCAGAGTAGCAGTGTAGCAGAGGATAGTCCATACAGAGAGCTTTGAATCTTTCAGGAAAATACCCTATATGAACTCTAAACCAAGGGGTGTATACGACACTATGCAGCACCACAAAAATTAATGCAATTTGTGGAATACGTTCTGTCATATATCAGGGCTAAGTCTCAGTACCCAAGACTCTGTGTGAGACAGAGGAATCACACTGCTGTTTTTCATGTTACTTCGATAGTTTTGATAATTCAGTCCCAGAAAGTCAAATAAACTATTGAACGTACATCTTTTACAGTTCTACTAATTCCTCTACTTACTTTCTTCCCAACCTAAAGTTGATTGAGCTATTGTGCAGCTATCTACAGTTGATTAAACTCAGTTTGATATATTCTGATACAACAGGCACATTTTTCTAGAGCACTTTCCATTATAAGGAAAGCTGATTAGATCCTTTTTTCCATTTTACTGTAACTAAGTCATCTCTCTCAGTGTTCCTAGTTTAGTGCCATAAAATGAAGGTTAGCTTAACAGATCATTTTATTAACTCACTTCCCCTGAGGTTTTCCTTTTTAGACACCTTAGAAGACCCCTGACTTCCTAATTTTTGTCCCTTACTGAAAGAGTGCTAAAAAGAACAAATACTGGACATGGCTAACCTATGCTGAGCATGAAGTCAGAATTTACATATCTCTGAAAGTGACTGAGGCTGAGTTCTGCATTCATCTTCCTGGTAGTCTCCGTAGGCCAGTCCCTCAGACAGGAGCTTTAAGGAGCCGAAACTTCTGATAAGAACTGACAGGATCACAGAGGGTCCAGTTATACCCATTCGGGAAGACAGCTCTTTCTTTTGATAATGAACCATTTCTAATCTGAGGAGGTGGGATATGTGAGCTTCTATACTGACCTAACATCACTGAAGATTAGATTTCCTTCACTTTGTGGTAACACTCTCTGGACTTTATGGATAATATTTCTCTCTGTCACAAGAAAGAACATGCATCACGTTGGCGAATGCAACCTATTAATGAAAAAAGAAGTTCTAGGAGGCAGTCAATACCTTTCAAGATCAGCCCTTAAACTAAAAACAAAACCCCAAAGTTTTAGACGTTTGGTAAAGGTGTAGCGCTGACATAAGTAAAGGGTAAAAAAGCTCTTCCTATAGGGATAATAAAAAAAAACACCCCACCATGGTAAAACAAACCCCAAAACTTCTAAAATAAGGTTATATCCTCTTTTCTCCCATTCCAATTTTAAGAATAATTTTCAACTGAGAGTTTTCATGTATCTAATTCTGTTCTTTAGATTTGATATCATGCCTAGTTTAATCTCAGCATCATTTTGAGAAAGGCAGCACACCATATCTTAAAAAGAGCTGTTTGTGACGGAAGCCTGAACGCTGCAATTATTGTACCATTCTCACCTCAGGGACTATCAACATACATCTGCAAAAACAACAGAAAATTCTATTCTACAGTACGCAGTAACATGGTAATTTTGACTGCCTTAAACTGGATTTACTGATCTGTCTTCTGCTGAAGTGCTCATGCCTGCATGACACCTAAAGCTTGTAGAGTATTCCAGGCTGTTGTAGGACCATCTAAAAGAGAAACACAGAATACTTCACATACTCAACGTCTTTTCAAGGATATAAACTATCAGTATTTCCCACCATTAAAACTCTTTCCAGAGCTCGTACTGGGGCATATAATAATAGAGCTACTTACTCAGATTTCATATCTGAAGTCAAGAGAAGAGTGGATCAGTGAAAGTTTAGTCAGAGTTGCATAAAATACTGCTACATTTCAGGGTCAACTGAGTATCAGGCAACCTCGGAAGTACTGCTATATCACTGTATAACAACTGATCTTTCCAGGCTTGTAGGATAAAACTAAAGTACAAATTCTCTTATTTCATCTGACACATTTCTCTTCTTATGATCTATGTGATTATTCTCCTGGAACGCCATCTATGTCCACACGTGATGATGCTCTTTTTACTGAGCCATTGAGGTTTCGTGTAACTACATTATTTTCTGCTGTTCTTCTCTTCTGGGAGACATAATTGCTGAAGCAAACAGACAGACTAGATGAAAATTTCAAAAGTCAGACACTGCTCACTTCAGACAGCTTTAGCAATGTGCAGATCTAAACAAACAAAAAAGGCAAAATAACTTCGACAGTGTTTTTCTTGCCCTCACAGAGTCTTTGGGCTCCCCAGAAGGGAATTCTGGACAAGGCTTTGTTTCTCAGTCATATAATCTCCCTTTCTTTTACAGTCTACCATTTTTCTTGGCTATACTATGCCTAAATCATTCCCCTCTGATATGAAACCATGCTGCATTGCTTCTGCCTACTGCCTTCTTCCTTGTCTTTCTCAATACCTCCAGTTTGCTACAAATGCTGGTAAGGAACAACTATGAATACCTAACTTCTGTGCTCAATTTCTGGTGAAAAAACTTTCCTCAAATCTCTTTTCTAACATTAGACTAATGCTCTAAGTCGAGCTGCCATAATATTTATTCCTAGCCGAATGGGAACCTTCAGTGTCTAGCAGTTCTCCAGCTTCCCACATCTTGGAGACAGTGTTCCCAGAGATGACAATTTGATGGTCTCAGCAAGAATCCATCTTGGACACAAGGGATTCCAGAGGTTGTCATGGCATATCCTCACTCAGTTCTTGCCCTTTCATATAACTCTGTGCAGCACAAATAGCATTAATAAAAAATAATTAAAAATCAATGCTATTTGTGGAATATATTTTGTCTTACCTCAGGGCTAGTCTTGGTACATAAAATACAGCGTGTGAGGTACAAACCATACACAGTCACACAACTTCTGCCACTGCATTCCTTAAGCTTTATCTATTTGTATGTGTGGGAAACGGTAAAAAGGAGAAACTTTCCTTTGGAAACTGAGAGATACCTGATGAGAGAACACAAAACCAGATCCAGTGCTACACACTTTCACTTGCGTGTTCAAAACTGATTGTCAAAGGCACAAAGAAGTTTCAAGGGCACAAATATCACTAAAAAGTAATCCTAGACATTTCATATAAGCAGCAGGCTAAGGGAAATGTTTTAAATTTGTTGCTGACCCAGCAATACTACTACTACAAATCAGGGAGACATAGTCTTTATTTGACATGAGGATGTAAGTACATTTTTCACGTACTGACATTGCACTTGTTCATGGTAATAAAAAATAGAAATCATTGTTTATTTTCTGGCACAGGACTTGTCAACTTGTTTATTTGCTGGCAAATGAGTTGTCAACTTGTTTTCCATTTTAGAAGATCTTGTTGCTCTCTTTCCCCTTTGTGCCCATGAGCAAGGATTGAGATTAGGGGCAACAGGTCAGGAGCAATAATAATTCCACAGCATGTAAAACTGACAGACCATGTGCATTTAGCCACAGAAGTATCTTTAACCTTCTTAAAACGTCACCATAATTCGATTAGGTACATGGTATTTTTTTCAGCTTCATAAAACATTAATGTTGTTTGCATCCAATTTTCTTTTTTTTTGTACTTCATTTTTTCCAATTATTTCTACTGTATGCAAATCTGCTGGCATGTGTACTGCTTGAAAAGATTGCCTCAAATAGAAGATGGCAGCTTTTGCAACATTAAACAATGATTAGACAGGCATTGGGCCAAAGCAGTGCATCAGTTAGGAGCAAAGGAACAATGCAGCAGCCGACACTAAGCTGTCTTGAGAGAACTGAGAGCACTTAGCAATTCCACCGAGATTTTCTCTGCTGCCAAATGAAAACACAATGATTCGTGGTGCCATACTATTTAGCATTCATCATGATTCTAAATCATTTATTGGAGAGTTTACACTGCAGTGCAGACAAACCCTGTTAAATTTAATGAAAGGCAAACTGTCGTTTGAGTTGGCACCAAAAACATCTGTGAGAAAGCTCTGGAGTATCTACTATTCCTCTCAGATTACACTTGAAGGGAAACTAATATTTAAAAAATAATAATTAAAAAATCATCAGTTGATTCAGAAATTCCATTGCAAAATGCCACAGAGATGTGGCAAGATGCTAATGGGGAATACAGCTCCATGCAGGTCCCCCGGTCAGACGTCTTTGCCTGTCAGACTGCCAGAAGAACAAGATTTGCCCTGTCCTGTAGGAAGTGGGTTGCAGAACTTACTCAAAAAACTAACAGACTTCTAGACATCTGTAAGGATCATATTGAACATGAAGGGTGAGTTTTTAGTATATAATCTGCATCTCCTTCCATATGGACCTGCATCTGTATTTCTCTCTACTTAGACTCTCAAAACAGACTTCCAGTAAGCGATGTTAACAAGGACTCTGGTTATGGAGGCCCAAGAAAAACAAAACATCTTTTCCAAATAAACTAGGTGAGGAAAAACAAACAGAAATTTTCACACTCTCACAGCCTAACCTCCAAGTCTTTGTTTTTCCCATGTTAATTCCACCACCATAAATGGAAATTTCAGGTTTTCTGTCTAGTTTCATCACAGTTTCCATAAAGTTTTAAATACAGCTTCCCCAAAGCTTCCCAGGCTGCTACTTGAAGCATACTACTTAAAATATGTTACTTTTTCAGTGCAAAAGGAAAGAACACTATTTGAGTAACCATCCCACAAATAACTAACAGTGAACTAGTGAAGTCTAGTAGTTTAAAAATTGGTCATCCAATGTACTTAGAGAACACTTTCAAAAATTAGATTCCAAGCATATCTATGGAAAAAGTATGCCAAAAGAAAAGCCAACATAAGTTGACATTTTATTCACCACAAGAATTCAAATATCCTTTGACAAAAGGTTCTGTACTTGAACTTTAGACTTACAACAGGTTCCTCAATGTCTGTAAAAAATATAGCAATGCCTACGTGTATGCCTATTGGGTGAACATAGAATATTGTGCAATTTATTCATATATTTTCGCTAACTGATTTTTATCATTTGGTGATACACTCCAATATCCTTAAATACTTCCTTAGGCAAATCTCTTACCATATCTTGGGCCCTTCAGCATATTAAGAATTTTCAGGTTCTATCACAAAGAAGTTGAAGTGTTGGAAATTATCAGCTCTGGCAGGAAGTTTTACCACCAGTTTAAGTTAAGAAATCAGCACTAATTTTATGAAAGTTACCTTTGTATTCATTTTTCTTTTTAAGAAAACTATGCTTCGGTGAGGAAGAATAGGTAAATTTTAATAAAGTTCATTTAAAAGGCAATTCGTATTTCTTACTTTATATAGGACACAATCCTTTAACTTCTTTGCCTAACACTACAGAGTATTTTCCCCACCTTCTGTCAAACTCCTGCAATTGTAAGTACCATTCTGTTGATAAGGAAAGAGAAAGCAATCCTATAAAAGTCTTTTGGGCTCTTAACAGCTTACATTACTACAATATCTCAAATACAAATTCTACTGGATGCAAAGAGATCTCCGGATACTTTACGGGAAAAGATGTCAAAAGGAAATCATCTGATCAAACCAGAGTTACCTTACTGACATCAACAGGTATCAGCACTTCTCTCACAAGTTCTACATGACTGTTTGTCACTGCAACGGATCCATACCTATGGCTGCTACTGAAATTTAGTGAGATGTGTTTGAGAACATTATCAACGGAAACCATTCAAGCATTCTTGAAGGCAAAATAATCTCAGAAATGTGAGAGAGGGAAAAAAATGGAGGAAAAAAGTATTTTTTCAATCAAGTAATTTCTCGGAAATCTCTAGTAATTAATTTTAAGGCTACAATCACAGTGATGGTACTGAGAAGTGGACCAGGGTAGCATTCATACACTGGCATTCTCACAGTCAGGATGCCACCACCTCATAGCACTTCCAACGCACATGGGGTGAATTCCTCATTGCTACCAGAAGAGCTTAAAACTAGCCTGTTCTCACTGAATTTGACTGCAATCTTTAATACTATATGCCACATATGGTTTCTGAATCACACTCGACACAGGTGATGCTATTTCCTATAAGTTGGCCCAAATCATTCTTCCGAAATATTCCAAAGTGCCAGTGCGCAGCTCTTTATCGTCACCTAGAAACTGCCGCTGTATTGTCTGTACTGGGCTTTGATACGATCCGTAACCTGAGAGCAGACAGGACTGTGCTCACACTACGGACTGTGTCATTAGAGGATGGCAGAATAGATGGAGGGATAAGAACAAGAAAATACTCACTGTGCATTGCGCTACTTGACATACATAGGGTACAGAGCATATGTGAAACAAATACATAGTATCAAGTGGTACACTGGGATTCAAGCTAAAACAAAACCACAATGAAAAAATGCCATTATAGCTTTCAGTTTCATTTACCATACAAAAAAAAGAGAATATATAAGAATGCTGTAAAACTGCAGCTGAAATCATTGTAGGATTTTGTTTCCTAGCTCCAGTTTTTCAGCATTTCCTATATTGTAGTTCAAATACTCCACTTTACTACCTTCCATTAGGATTAAATATGGCATGTGGATAGCACTGAGATGACACTTAAATTAGTTTCTCCCACACTGAAATCAGATATATTGTTATTCCAGTCTTAAAGCTTAGTTTAATGGCAATGAACTTGTCTTATTAGGAAAAAAAAAAATACCTGGTGATAAGCTTTGGAGTTGCATAAAATAACTTTTTCTCTATTCTGCTGCCTGCATTAAATTGCAAGTATGGAAAATGCTGGTTTTAGAAGCGGCTGCTCTGTCCTCTTGGACTTGCTGTACTGAATCTGACATAGAAAAAGGTATTTATTAGACTGCAACACTGCAAGCATATTAAGACTGAACAAGTTAAATTACCTCATGGATGGATTAAAAGATAAGATAACCATATATTAACTTTCAACAACTGCTGGCTAGGGAAGATTCAGTTCACAGTACTATATGAACGTTTGAATCAAAAACACTGCTGTCAGGAGGCTGCAATAAAAGCTCTGCTGCCCACTGCTGACCCCTGATGTGGACAGAAGTTATGCTACCAGCTTGCACACATATTGAAATTTTGCTTTTCCAACCATACAGACAGACTGAACTATACTATATTGCAGATGATTAAAATCACTGTTCTTTTGAAAGGCCACTTTGTCACCACAAACACCTGCCGAGCACACACTTCCATGCAGGCAAACGGTCCAACAGACATGTGAGCTCTCTGGGGTGCACAGGAAGAGCCATACGGAGCTGCAGTGGTCCTGCAGCCCCACCTCACTCTCACAGTGCTGGAGCCTTCCTAACCTTGCAGAAAACGAAGGCTAAGGACCTTCCATGTCTGTTATAAAGAACAGAGAATGTGCCAGTTTCCATTATAAAACAAAGCAAACTGCACGCTGGTTATCAAACAGCTTTCACACAACTATAATTTCAATGCTACAAATCCCAGAGTCTTGCCATCAGCAAGGGATGCTATCCCCACCCCAATGTGTGACTGAATGCAAGTCAACATTTGAGTCTGACACAGCATGGAGTTCAGATATGGGAGAGTCAGAAACACTGATCTAAAAAAAAAAAACCACAGCCTAATTAACTTTAAAAGAAAGCAAAAGAAAATGGAAGAATGTGTCTGAAAAGGAGGGGTCAGAGAGAAAAAGGAGAGAATGGGAGAATGATAGAAATACGCCACAAAGGAAGGAGCAAAATACACTGGGGGGAGAGGGGAGGGAAGGAGAGGGGAAGGGAGAGAGGGAGGGATGAGTCAGGCAGGAGTTTAATTACTGTGGCTAAAGGCAAAGGGGAGATGAATGACGAGATGGGAAAAAAGGAGGAGTGCAGTTTGTGAGAAAGAGCAGCAAATACTGGGGTGGAGGATGTCAGGAGAAGATAAGAGGCATAGGTTCACTGGAATTTGAGAACGTGCAAAATGGAGACCCCAACTGAAGGACACAAGCTCATGTCAAGAAAGATGAGGTGTATGGAAAGGGTGTGAGGAAGTGAACGTCTGAAAAGAACAGACTGCCAGGGTGGAATGAGGAAAAGGGAAGTGGACTGAGGGAATAAAGACCAAGGATATAGACCACCTCTGGATGAAAAAAGAAGGAATGAACACAGCAGGAGAAAAAAAGGTGTGAAGAGTGATAAATCAAAGCAAAAGAAGGGCAAGAATAGTTGGGACAGATGGCTTTCTTCATCAGCAGTGTCCCCCTCTTTTCTGCTCTGTTGCTTAATTCCTTGTGATACCGTTACTCCACAACCTCTTCCCTTTAAAGCAGGAATCAAATGCAATGCCACAAGGACTGACAAGCAAAAGGAGAGAACAGTCTGCAGCCACTCTAGGACATCATCTTCAGGACCTACTGTCCTTATAAAAAACTCACAGTCCATTTACATTAGTGGTTCTTGATTTTTTTCCACAAGAGTTTTGAGTTGCATGGCCAGGCATCACTGGGACATGAACCAAAGCGTTCACATCCTCCGCTCTCTCACACCTCGGAATAAGAACAACATTTCTCATTCTGCTAACTTCTGTTGACTGCTGAAACAGATGGTCAGCGGACTATGTTTTGCTTCTGGTTATTTTCTTACATATTTTCAGATGCATCCACAGTAGCCAGCACACAAGCCAAGACACACCTCATTGCAGTCCTAGCATCAGCACAGAACATGTAGCAGTAAACATATGCTCAAAGAATAGCCTTCATTTATTCAAGTTTCAGTGCTAAATGTTGCTATGCAAGTAAAATGCATAGTTTGTAGCAAGAGCTAACATTGTTCTCAAATCTACAATGGAGACAGATTTCCCAGTCTATACATAAATATATGCTTTTTAGCATCTGATTCCTAACTAGCATTACACAGCCCTCTTTCATGTCAATCCCTGCCAACATTAGTGAAAGGTTGCTTGCAATAATAAGGATTTCAGCATCAAGACCTTTAACTACTCGGGGGAATGAATCTAGGCAGATAAAGCAAAGTCTTCACAATGCATAAACCATGGCTCAAAAGTGAATGCAGGTTTGAATAAAGTTTGTTTTTTTCCTTGTTTTTAAACATTTTTATTTATCTTTGAATTTTCCTGGCATACAGATAAAAGAAGAACAAGAAGCCAAACAGAAGGACAGCAAGTCCTAAAGTTTTCCCTAGGAGATTGTTATTAATAGTTTTTTTAAATCAACATTCATAGTTGTCTGGTCTAAAAGTAAGCCATCTTCAAATTATGCTCTAATATGAAATCTAGCATGCATTTGAACAGCACTTTTTAGGTTTATTCATCTCTGCTTTTGTAAATAAACAAATAAAAAAATCTCACAATCTTCTATTCCCAAGTATCTCTTAAAAATAGCCAAGGAAGAAATACAACTTTCTAATGAAAAGCTCTGGATGCTTTTTGAAAAGTTTCTTGTCATTCAGTGTTTTGAGGACAATGTTGCAAATTTCTCAAAGGTGATACAGTTGCACCTGACCCACTTTCTACCACTCTGTGCTAATCCTCTTCAACGCTGCATGTTATAAAATTAGCATCCTGTGATACCCAGCATTAGTACTGCAATTCAATAGCTGTATTCACGGAAATCTCAGGACAAAAATGAGAATCATTAAACTGAACATGTCAGAATATTTCATTCATAAGCAGTAAGTCAAAGAAAAAGGAAGAAACCTTACGAAATCTGATCCCTCTATTGCAACATTTATTATTAACTTTAATATGAAAAAATGACATAGAGGATGATAATTATTGCTAAAATATCAAATTTTGTAAGGCATACTCTGGACACATTAATGCATACTGCCTCCCCATGAAGCTGAACACATTATGGCTCACAATGAGCTTTTTTAGAGAGATTTCAAATCATCTTAAAATATCTTCAAGAGGTGCTTCATAATGCAGCAGGGTTCAATGCCAGCAAAAAGAATCAAAAGCCAAGGCAGGGCTCCAGTGGCACGGACGGTCACCATCCTGTCTGGGGAGGGCAGGATGCAACAAGCCAGAGAGTGAATAAAACACTATTTGAGTAGCCTCCAGCTCAGGTAATGCTTTTTTGAAACACATTTCTGAGATCTAATTAACCACCAGCAGTCACAGGCATGGTCACTTGAAGTTTTTTTAAAGCCTCTTCTCTGCAAATCCCTCTTCTCAAGTGCATTGAGTCAGCTGGAAAACTCTGCTATTTCTGAAGGCAAAAATGAATAAATTATTTTATTGCCAAGTTATAAACTAATGAGTACATTATCTCCAAAAATCAAACAGTGCTCCTGAGGAGAATGGGAAAGATTCTGATCTGACAGGACTTAAAACTGCAGCAAAACAGCTGAAATCCGTGCAGTTGCTCTATTTCACACCAATGTGGCTTGAGATGTGAATGAGACCGAAATGAATAACACTGATATTTGGGTTGGTTTTTTAATATTTTGGGTTTGCTCTCATTAGACAGTACACAGGCAGTCACTGAAATGCGTTTTTTAACCTTCAATTAAATTTTAATACTAATGTACATAACAGCATATATGAAACATTTCAATATTATGCTTATCAGAATTCCACTGGAGAAGATGGTATGGTGAAATACACAGTTTAAGCCATGCAAACAGCTTTATTAAAATAAAGGATCAAAATTTTGGGACCTGTTAAATCTATTTTCTGCTTTTAAATGGCACACACTGGCACTTTCAGTTTCCTAACTTGAAACATTTATTTTAAAAAAGGGAAACTTTACAAAGAGATTAATTGAGGTCTCCCAAAACATAATTGGGAACTTGAAAAACTGCACTGAGGTTTAGAGAAAGTCATAGATAATTTGCCTGACGTACCCTGAAGTGCATGAAATAATATACTATAGCTTATATTGTTAAAGACAAATGTACAGACTTTGGCCATGCACTTGAATATATGGTTTCTGAAATCAGTCTTCTGGAATTTTAAAAAGCAACTGGTTCTTCCACTGTTCTTTTCTGAAACATAGATCTACTGAAATTAGGGATGAATCCAGGTGTTCATTACTAAATTCAGAATTTGGCCCACAGGAAGAATTTCTACCAGTTTACCAGCATATTGCTTCCCCTCAGAAGCAGGAAATTGTGGTGCCCTCCTCTAGTGCCAATCATCATATGTGCTTTCATTTTAAACCTCTATGCTACGTGAATCCAACCAAATAGCTCAAGAGACTCAAAATAAAAAACGTGTTCATTTGCACCCTGCCTGATCCATGTCCTTGCTTTTCTTTCTAGTCACTTCCCATACTGCGATGTTTTCTGCCTGTGAAATCCACGGCTGTGGCATCACAGAAAATAAAATCTTACATCAAGTTATAAAAGGTGCCATCCCCGGCAAACGTCTGAGAGTAAACATACCGCTTATAATTAGGATTCTGACAGGTCCCTGTGAGAAGCAGAATCTGGAGCCAGATGCAAGCACAAAGGAAGCTTTTGCCCCCTCAGGTAACATTACAGGGAAACCCAGAGTAACTCGGTTATCTTACAAGCAGCAACACTTGCAAGCTAAAGAGCTACTAACAAAAACACAGAGTGACACTAAATATAAAGGATTAGTTTCAGCAATGCTAGAAGGGAGAAAAAAAAATTGAAAGTAGAATATTGTAAAAGCAAAAGTAAACTGTAAAATAAATATTTCAGGATTTAAACTAATAATAGAAAAAACCATAAATCATCTTTACAATTGCTCTCTTTCCTACCAAGCATCCATCCTCTCCAAACGGATGCCTATTACGAGCTCTTCAGTATACATTATAGGATAAAGACGACTGTAGGAATCTAATTTACTACTGCAGGGAAGAGACACCACAGAGAAGGCTGGAGGAGTAGCAGAAAATCCTGGAGTGTGTTGAATTTTTCTAGAAGACTAAGTATCACTCTGTACAGTGTGACTTGTATAGAATGACACATAACACAAAGCCAAGACAGCCAAACCAAAGGTCACCTTCCTTTCCATTTCTGTCCTTCTGTTTGGGGCCAGGAACCTAAGGATTTAAGGCACTAGAGGGTAACAAAGGCAAGCCTGAATAAAAGGCACAAGCAACCATAAAAATACAACACTGTACAGTACCAATACTAGTACTAACAAAAAATGTGGTTGAACTGTTCCTCCTGAAAGATTAAGCTGTTCCTGTGATTTCTTATCTATTTCAGGTAAGAAATACTGAAAAACAGTAATTTTGAAAAGCCCATAGAGCACAGTGCAAAGTGTATTTGTTACTGAACTCGTCACAGTGATGACAGTCTCTCAGAAACTCTGATGTTTCTGACATTGCTCTGCAATGCGGCCACTGGAATAACTGCCTGTAAATTATAGAAAATCAGACTCAAACTCTAGAAAACACTTTCCTCAGCCAGATTATTTTTCTTCTTCTATGGCTGCCTTGTGGTCAGTTCCCCTGTGTCCAGAGGCCTCAGGCCCTGCAGCACGAATAGCCATTCAGATTCCTTGAGCTCGTCTTTGAAAGATGCAGGAACGAATGTCTACAAACACACTGCAGAGCCCAAGTCCACCAGTCATAGTTGTATTTAATTTTTTTTTTCCCTACCATATATTGTATGAGGAAGTAGGCAAAAAATAAGGCCACCAAGAGTGCATCAGTAAAACAACATGTCAAATGACTACATGGTGAAGCAGATCAAAAGTCTACCTGAGGTTCACAAGAAGTTTCTAAGTCACTTGCATGCATGTGCAGACATGTTGATTTATTTTTTTTTTTACTTTGTTCATAGTTTACCATTTCACGTGATTTTTCATTTACCTCATCACATTGATACATCATAAATTGTGCCATAAATTAAGAACAGCAACTGATAAATCCTGCATGCCAATTTACCCACACTGTTCCATGAGTAGGTGTTTCAAGAAAAGTTTGGTCAGACTTAGGTAACTCCAAGTATAGTAGTATTCACTGGGACTGGAATTAGATTTGACATAAGACTCCATCAAGTTGTTGGGTTTTGCGTGTACTTTAAAGAGTCAGGATTTCACTTTTTCCTTCCTTGATGTAAGCAGAAGAGAAGATGATGAAGTGCATAGCCTAGGCTGGGGAACCTACTTGTTTCCCAGTAAGTTTCTTTTCTGTACAAATCTGAGATACATTTATGATCAGCAGTGAGTCGCAGGATCTAGCTACAGAGGAGAGGAGAACTGGAAATCTAAAGGAGATGTCCAAGAAACACAGAAAAATGTTTTATACAAAAAAGAAACTGAGCATGCACATGCAATCATACAACTGAAACAGGAAGAGCACAGAAAGCATATAATCTTGAAAGCACTCTGAAGTACTAAGAGTAAAACTTCTTAGGTCCCTAATCTATCATTACACTCAAAATTCTGCTTACCAGACACCTTAAACATATGGAAACAGCACCCTATCTCTGTATATACTCTTTTTAACATGCCCGACTTGTACATATTTGAAGACAGCCCAGCAAGACTGTGGGATGAAGGGAGAAAATGCACTGACAACATTTGAAATGCCACTGGGATGAGCAGGAGCCAGAATTCAAGGATTCTCATGTATGATTCAACCTCGGGGCGGGAGAAGAACCAAAACCTCTTACCATTATTACTGTTATCATCAACTAAAATAATTTCTTTGAGTAGGTGAGCAGGAGTCCGGTCAATGGCTGAATGAATGGAGCGCAGAATCACCGAGAGAGCTTCATTAACAAATATGAATACAATGCTGACCTCAGGAAGCCTGTCAGGAAATGTAAGGTTTCTGCACCTAAAGAAAAAGGTTAAAAAAAAAGTAAACTGTTAGAATTCATTATGTCAACACAAACTGTTTCAGACAAATCTATCCCCAGCCATAAGAATAAGAGAGCTTTTGTAGGCATGGATCAGAAGGTCCCCATATCTGTTCAGAGCACATATAGGCAAGAACCAGATGAATTACTATCTTAAAAAAGAAATCCCTGAAAAGAATCTCCTGAATCTGCCTATGCAACCAAGGCCTAGAGGGAGCTCACTTTTCCACTCGAGGCCCAAAACACTGCAAACCAGACAAACGCTGGTTAAATACAACTTCCAATAGCGATTGCTCACAATGTCTTTCTGGATAGTGCAGACAGGAATAAACAGTTAGGTCCTTACTTTAAAAAGTGTCTTCTTAACAGCCACAGTAATTACTTTTTGCTACAGAAGCTACCATCTATCTCAGTCAAAATCAGAAGCTTCTTTCTCAACTCAATAACAACACAGTAAAAGATCCAGCTCCAAAGAACATCCTGCTACAAAAGCTAAGACAGCCTGTGTAGCCAGAAAAACAGGCACAAGGATGGAAAACTTATCTGTAAGTTCAGTCGAGAGGTTTAATTAGAATGAGGAATACTCTTGTAACCTGGTGGATTTTTCTCTGGTTTTTAAAAAGATTTTTTTAGCCACATTCCAATTTGCTTATGCAAACAGCAGTATGGAAATGTTGCCCACAACTCTGAAGTTACTTAGTGTTTTATTGGTTGTTTTCCTCCTTCATTTCAAAAAGGATTTAAATTTTACAATTTTATGAAGAATAGAAAGCCCTTTTACCAATTTATATCTCCTAAACTGTCAGCAAAACATTTGCTTTCTTAACAAAGCCACAAGTTAATTAAGTAAAAGTAATTAACTACTTTTCTCTGAAACTTTTAGTATTTTAATGAAATGTTTCTGAACAACAATTAATTCTACCTTTTTCTCAGATATGAAACTATTTACTAGGATGAAATTAGGCCACAGGCAGACCCAGGCATCATTTCTGGATAGGCTCTGTAGATGGAAATGACTGATGTTAATGCTCGTCTCTGCCTTCTGACAACACCGGCTATCTTCTCTCAAGACGCCGAGATTCATTACAACCAGGAACTCCTGAAAGCCGTGGAAAGCATTATGAACAGCCAATGCTCAGCATACAGAAAGCATGGATGGATTCAGAATTTTTACATCATAATACTTGAATAAGACTCCTTAACTAAATCTGTTCTTCAGTTCAAAGAGAAAGCACAGCATTTTGGGGGGATCTTCCATTTTAATCTGTATAGTCAATAAATACAGAGAAGTATCGCAAAAGCATTCCTCTTCACACGCTGGATGTTGCACAAAAATTAAGCTCAATCATGGTGATGAATTTACATGTATGTTTTCAAAGTTTCCAAAAAGAGTCAGTGCACAGGACACACGACATCAAAAAACACTGAGATACACATAATATTCAAAATTCAGCTGGTCAACCAATTTTCTCAATTCAGTCATTAGTGTGAAATTGATGGAAATCACATTAAAGAAGTTCTTTAATATTTTAGGTACTTTTCTCTCTGTCACCATATGAAAGAATTACATAAACATGTGAAACAGAAACAGAGTCTTGAAAAAGTAACAACAGTTTTAGTCTTAAAAGGTGTATGCTATATTTTTTAACAAGCTGGTTCATTCATCTTTCAGAAACAAAGAAGAAAACTGTTCACAGAGGTCCACAGCCTCCTGTCCCATGGCACCAGTACAAGAGAGAAACAATTAAAACGGTGTTTGGGTTTACCAATTCTCACTTGCAGCTTGATCTTTTGACAGCATAACAAATCAAAACTTACTTTCCAAAATCAGTCTGTATTTCTACTGGTGTGTTACTCCCCTATTTTCAGTTTCAGCTTTAAGCATCAGACCAAAAAGTTTTCTTTGAAGCTTTCAGGAGAGCTGAAAGCAAGTCACTTTTTTTTTTTTTTTGAGTACCCCTGGACACGCGATCAAATTAAAGAAGAGC
>NW_009597362.1:56570-64896 GCF_000690535.1 Cariama cristata
TGTGTCCTTTCAAACCAATTGCCTCCCCCCCCCCCTTTTTTTTTTAAATTTAAGGTGAATACTTTAAAGGAAATGTCAATTCATTAAACATGACTTGTAATAAAATTTCACCATATTCTCATTGACGCTTACATTTGGAAATCTTGTATACCGGGCCTTTAAAAGCAGGTGCAGTCATGATTCTTACTGGTTTGGGGGAGTTTTGCTAGCAATCAAGATTTTTCTAAGAAGGGTTTAACAATAGATTCACAAAGGAAATCTAAATAAAAATCTAAATATTGCATCTTTCAGCAGAGTGATATGTAACCTGTAAAGTACATAGCGACTCAGAAGCACGTAGACAAGACAGGACTAGCTTTCTCCACGAAGCACTGTAGGCCCTCTGAATTAATGAGAGCCATAGGTACTTTCCTAGAGATAAGAAGCTGAGTGTTTTTAATGCTAAATAAAACACTACAACAAGAGGCAGAGGGAGCTGCCTTTTCTTCCAGAAGCCTAGTACAAGGCAGCACTGGTTTTCTCTTTTAGCCAGTAGTTCAGGAGTTAAAACCTTCACCAGGACAGAAGGAGCATGAGCTCAATCTTCTCTCATCTCCCCAGGGAGCAATCTAACTACTTGCCAGCTCAGTGCGATTATTTTCAGTTCCCCTTTCCAGAGTCATTCCACTTTCTGCGGAGCAATTAAATGTACGCTAAATTGCAGTGATACCAAGCCTTGTCTTCGGGGCAAATTCCATGGAGGAAGGACTTGTATTGCAGTACCCGTTCCAATGGATGCTCATGCATTTTAAACCCTGGACTTCACTCTTTATGGCTATATCCAGTCTTCTAGATTATAATGCCACAGTAACTCTTTTTCTTTCTTTTGCAAGATAATATTTATTGTTTTCATTTAAGAAGTGCTGCTTTGGCTGAAGGAATAAAGAGCCTGCAAATCAGCTGTCAGGGTAGTTTATTGGGAAGCAATAGAGAATCACAGAATGGTTGAGGTTGGAATGCACCTCTGGAAGCCATCCTGTCCAACCCCCTGCTCAAGCATGGTCACCTAGAGCTGACCGCCCAGGATTGTGTCCAGACTGCTTTTGGATTATCTCCAAGGATGGAGACTTTTTTACAACTTCCCTGGGCAACCTGTGCCAGTGCTCGGTCACCCTCACAGGAACAAAAGTGTTTCCTGATATTCTGACAGAGCCTCCTGGTTTTCAGTTTGTGCCCATTGCCTCTGGTCCTATCACTGGGCACCACTGAAAAGAGCCTGTGTCTGTCCTCTTTGCAGCCTCCCTTGAGGTATTTATACACATTGATGACATTCCCACTGAGCTTCATCTTCTCTAGGCTAAACAGTCCCAACTCTATATACCCACACGTAAGGTTTCAAATCTTAAGGAGAAAACATAGTTTTCCACACCTGCCTCCTGTACCCTAGAGTGAGTATTTTAACCTCTGAAATCATTCATTAAATGAAAATAGTTCAAAGAAGTTACTTCCTTAAAACTGCGGGTTTTTCTCCTCTATCAATTAAGCTAAGGTTGAGATACATGTAAAATACACTTTTGTAAGAAATTAGTGACAAACTATATCCAAAAGTGTTCCAGATGACAAAACCAGCCCCCAAAACACTGCTGCCCTACCATAAATCCATGCATAAACTGAAACGTTTAAACAAATTTTCTGCTTCTGGTATGTCTTCCATCCATTTAAAGGAAATAATTTGTATTGTTTTTTCCTACCTGCATTCATTGACATCTTGTCAAATTAGATCACATCGGAAAAAATTTTCCATTGTCTGGCACCTTGTGCAGACAACAGCAAAGTGTTTAATGCTGTGAATGTCATTTGACTCCCTTTTTGCTACACCATACATTAAAAGACAACTACGTACCATACAAGAGACTAGAAGTAGGCTCCCGTTGTATCTAATTTCTTTAGTCTTTTCAAATGGATTCATTTTCAATGAGGGTACGTTCCTAAACTGAGTTCATGTTTTCTTTTTTCCATTTGGACTCCTTTACCATCCTTACTTTCAGCTTGAATTCACTTCTTTCTCAATGCGTGTAGAGTTTTTAAAAAATGTATTTTCCTGCCTACATTGTTTTTCATATCAGATTATAACAATAAAAATTACCTACTTTTTTTTATTTAAACAAATCAGAATTAAACCCACACACCTCAGATCATGAACAGAACACAGAGCACTGGTGTAGTTGCACAAGTATGTCTGTCTTCTTCCTTATGCCAAGTTTCATGAGGGACAAAATTCTGTAATTCTAGGAATTAACAAGAAATAGCTACAGAGAAAGTGTGCATGTATAGGTGTATAAAACATGCTGAAGGGGGAAAAAAGGAGGAAATCGTATGGTTCAACATCTTAGATCCATTAAGCCCTAAGAATTGAACAGTTGCGTGGCAACCAGCAATGTACAAGTTTCAGTGACAGCTCTGCCTCGGACTCATCTAGGGGCCTTAGACAAGACCCCTAACCTGCCCCTCGGCAAAGTGAGACCCTCACTAAAAAACCAAATCCACAAAGTATACAGCATATTTCAGTATTATGGCTAAGTGATTTTTAAATATGAATTCCAAACATTATTTAGAATTACAATAATGAGTATCAGTCCAATGTAGCTAAAAAATTACCTCTGGCAACCTACTCCGCTAAATTACATTGGGCTAATAACACTAAAGTAGCGGTTGTCATGGTTACCAGAAATTTAGAGAAACTCCTGGTGTTCTATTTCAAGCACAACTCTGGTAAATGGAGGACAGCATACATTATGAATCTTCTTTCAAATATTTGTCCAAAAGAAAATTATATTCCTCTAGAATATATGCACTGTGATAAGACAATTTAGCCAGTCACATTAAAATTGGTTTAGCATAACAATACAGTAAGAACAGAGCAAGAACGATTTCATGTATTAACAACTTATCTCTGAGACCTTCTACAAATATCTGTATAAATTACAAAAAAGAATTACTTTCTGCAATTTTTGAGAACCTTTCACCAAGTTGTTACATGGGTATCACAGTCAAAGGCAAAAGAACACATTTTTTGTTTTAATCATGCAATAGTGTCATCTATTCTGCCTTTTTTTAAAAAAAAAAAACACATGATGCAATAAAGCATATTACTAAAACATTTGGGGTTAAAGTATTGTTTTAAGAACATATGTGGGAGGGTGTTTTAGTTCCAACAGAATAAGAATTTCTCAGAAGCACAAGCACATTTCTTTGAGATCTGGTAACATTCTGTCATCAGTCAAAATGGCAAATGGAAGTTCAAGATGTATGGGAGGAAAAAAAATCCCACTCTCGCATAAATGAAACAAATAGCACTAAAACTTTTGTGAAAGAACTAAGTCTTGTAAGAATTCCAGCTCAACTATTTATAATTTCATTTTGTGATCATTCTTCATTTTTCCTTGTGCAATTATCAGTATTGTAGGTATTAACTGAACTATGCCTACAAGGCTGGCATTAAACAACATAAATAGGGCTTTTTTCCTGATCTCTGAGGATTATAATCTATTATTACAGAACTACAGCCAGTAAGACAATACTTCTGCTGCAAATCTAGAAATCTTTGTTTGTGATCATCATCTATTACAAGGGAGCACAGGCAGGCATACAATCGCGTGAGGAATTTGAATATGGAGTTATCATATAAGCAAAGATGGATAACATTTTTTATTCCCTTGGCACCAAAACCTAGAAACAAACAAAAAAATTGTAATAAGGGAAGATTACATAACAGGCAGGGAACTTGACAAATATGCAGATAAGTTCCAAGACTGTAACACAAGAGTGATTAGGTCTTGGTCTCCTAAGCATCTTACGGCATAGATTTAATCGTAAGAGACTGATTCCCCACTCCTTTTAATAAAAGCTATTCATGCAGATAAAATTATACAATAAAGGTCCATTTTTTTTTTTTGGTATTTAAAACCAAGATCTTTCTGTGAATAAAGCAATAAGAACAGTAAGCTAGGAGTTGATGATCTCAGTAAAACTCATTTTTGGATGAACATGAGAAGAATCCTGTATAGCTATTTGGCCAAAAATTGTTAGCCTCTCACAGTATTATGCCAGGGATTATTTTGTATATGTTTTAGCGTAAATGTATGCCAAGTGAAAGCATATTCACATGTTATGACACATTAAAAAGAGCCCCGGGGGGGAAAAAACGGGAGAGAGAGAGTGAGTACAGATTACTGTGTCATGCCTCCTTTCCGTTAAAGGACAATGGGGAAGATCAAAACCAACAAGTGTACAACATTATTAACTTAGGTTATTATACCAGCTTGGAAACTGCAGCTGATTTGGTATCACTGCCAGTACTTCTAGAGCAGCCATTTGAGGAGACACATCCAGACAGGACAAACTGAAGCACAGAGCAGAATCGCAGAGGGCAGCTACTCAGGCAGTACACACCACTGCTATGAGTCAGTGTGAAGGCAGGCAAAAATGAGACAAGAAAAAGAAGAATCAAAGATAGGGAGATCAGTAAAAGAGAGTGGGAAATATGACAGAATTAAACATGAGGTACTTAAGAATACTGAATAATTTGGTAGTTTTAGGACTTCCATCCAAAACAATACAATAGGTAAAGCACCAGGCTTTTGTGCTCTTTTTAAAGGATTCCTTTGAAACACCACATACAACATGCAGTATTTATGCCATCTTTCATGAGCAGAAACAAAAGAACTTGGTCAAAAATGAAGATGGAGCCATATCTGCCACTAACATAAGCTCAGCAAAACAGAACTGTTTCACCAACATATGTGGACGGAAATGCTTATGGAATACAAGTCAGTAGGAGCTGGCTTTTGGGGAGAAGCAGAGCTAACATGTAAATGTTCAGCCTGAACCTCACAATCTCAGATCACGTTTTTCTTACACCAGTTTTAATACAGGAAAACCTACAGGTTTATAGAAGTCTGATGTCTTACTACATCCAGAACTGCATGTACCACCATAACACTGATGGACATTTTGGACAGATGTACACACATAAACAGCTTTTCTCCTAAAACGCATCATTGTCCTCAACCAGTCAATGCTTAATTTTTCTCCCTTATAGTCATACTCACATTTAGGTGATTTCCTGCCTGCTCTGTGGTACCCATGTGCTCGTTTTGGCTAGGATAATTTTCTTCATAGAAGCTGTATGGGGCTCCTTTTTGGATTTGTGCTGGAAACAGTGTTGCTAACACAGGGATGTTTCAGTTACCCCTGAGCAGGGCTTACCCAGAGTCAAGGCCTTTTCTGCTCCTCACCCCACCCCACCAGTGAGGAGGCTGGGGGTGCATAAGGAGTTGGGAGGGGACACAGCCAGGACAGCTGACCCTAACTGACCCAAGGGATATTACATACCATGTGACGTCATCCTCTGCATATAAAGCTGAGAAGGAGGAAGGGGGGGAAGCCTGGAGTGATGGTGTTTGTCTTCCCAAGTAACCGTTACGTTTGATGGAGCCCTGCTTTTCTGGAGATGGCTGAACACCTGCCTGCCCATGGGAAGTGGTGAATTAATTCCTTGTTTTGCTTTGCTTGCATGTGCGGTTTTTGCTTTACCTCTTAAACTGTCTTTACCTCAGCCCATGAGTTTTCTCACTTTTACTTTTCTGATTCTCTCCCCCGTCCCACGAGGGGGGGGAATGAGCGAGCGGCTGCGTGGTGCTTAACTGCCGGCTGGGGGTCAACCACAACAGGGGGGGAGTGAGCGAGCGGCTGCGTGGTGCTTAACTGCCGGCTGGGGTTAAACCACGAAGCAAACCTAATTCTGCTGCTCTTCAAGGCTTCTACCATTGTCCCTTGCCAAACTGAGCATCAAAGTAGTACAATTTGTGACTGGTGAAGTGTTTGAAACAAGAGGTACTTACAAAATGGCCAAAGTCTTTCTCTGCACAGGAAACGGGACATCTCCTCTGCACTTGTCTAGACACCAGACAGCACTGACTCAGCCAGGAAAAGTGCAAACCTGCTGCAAGCCAAATGCTATACCATACTATTTAGCAATCTCCAAAGAAGAGAAAACATCCAAGCTTTAAACGTTTCTTTTCCTCCTCCACCATTCCTGCCCTTGCTTCTTCATACAAATACTGTTTTTACCAATGCAAAAGAAGTTTGGCTGACTGCAGTTAGACTGACTGAGAGAGTTGGTTTATGCCTACTGGTCAGCTCCCTCATATCATACAGGCTATGCAGGACCAAAACTCTGCAAAATAGTTCCTCTGCTGGAGGTGCTCCTGCACACCTCTTTTTCCACTACCCCCACTCTCGCATCACATAAGCAAAGGAGAATGTTACCTCTCTTTCCCACGCGTGCTTCAGGCAACAAAAATTTACAAGCCAACAAAGTAGAATCCTAAGCACATCTGCTCGAAACGAGATTTGGTACTCAGCTTTGGGACCCCTAAACAACCTAACTTTTAATAAAGTATTTCTGAGTAAGCTTGTTCAACATTTCACTCACAAAATGTAGGTACTGCCTGCCCTACTTAAGTAACGAACACAACAGAGTTATAACTAACACAGAAGTATTATCCTGCTTCTGCACACAGTAAGGGCAACACTGCCTTCCTCAATGCTTCCAAGCTCATTAGAGCAGGTAGTTATTTGTTAGTCTGTGATGTAGATGTGTTACAGGCTAATAGATGCAAATAAGAGTGGTAAACAGCAGAGCACCCAGCTTCAGCAGCAGAAAATAAATGCAGGCCTTGGGAGAGACAGTATAAGCAATAGTCCACAATACTGCTTGTACTATCTCCTAAGTACTGCAAAAACAGAGCCTGCTTTAATATGTGACAATTACTTCAGGAGGCTGGGATATCCAGAGGAGTTATTTATTACAATCTGTATTATAACAGATTATCTTTGACTGTGCTGGGGACTTCACTGTGCTAGTGCAAATATTGACAGTGAAAAATAACCAAATTCTGAATGTTTTAGCACAGGACATGAGGTTCATGGCTGTACAGAGTGTTGGAAACCGCTCTGCAGTACCTAAAACATGAGAAAGTCCCACTGCAAGGTATAACAGCTACCACAGCCTGACCCAACTGTTGGGTCCATCTGACTCATGGTCCTTTTTTTCCAGAGAAGTCAGAGTTCAGGGGCTTGGGCAGACTGCACTGCCCTAACTATTAAATGTTGTCTCCCACCTCTGCATGCCACCCACATTGGAGGACTGGGCAAGGTCGAGTATTTGCCCTCTCCTCCACATGTGTGGTGGCTCAGCAATCTCCAATTGTCCTCTGGTTTTCTCATGTCATTAAATGTTGACAATATCAACTCTAGAAAATCCTCCATACTATAGTATGGGGTTATTACATATGTGGAGTAGCCTTTCTCGCTGCAGAACCTTGCAAAGAAATGCTGAGCTCATCTGCTCAGTTATTTCGATGTGAATTCTCAGAGCACTGCAAGCAGAAAGAAGGTAAAGGCTGAGTCATACCAGGATGATATAAAAGGGGTTACTAACACCACACACTCTTGGCAGATCACTTAATTCTCCCAGTCTCAACTGGGGCCAACCATATACGAATTACATTAGACTGCAGTTATACATATATTTCTGTTGTCGTTCCAACTTCCTATACTTCACGTGATAGGTTATGAATACAGATGATAGACTACAACTGAGAACAGACATATCTATATGAATGCCATTCCTTTAGCTACCTGCCCACAAGCCTTTGCTGGGATTCCAGTGTCACGCTGACTCTTGCAGAACCACTGCTAAATTCAGGCTAATGAGCTTGGTTAGACCTACGCTAACTCCATCCAAAGCTATTGTGGTACCTCTATCATATCTGTGCTTTTATGCATTTCTAGTCAGAACAGGAATACCACAACTGACTAAAGTCCAGCAAAGTTGATTAACTCAGTCTCCATGCCACTTGCTGCGTGCTTTCTTCAAACCAAGCTGTCCTTGGCTTTCCTGCTATGCTGCTTGAGCCTATCTGCCCATGGAGAATTTAAATACAGCTATATAGACTCTGGAAGTGACTAATGCAATTGGCTTTAAAAACAGGTGGCACAAATCCTATAAATTGATTATTATAGTGGAAAACATACTATCACACGGTATGTTTTTTCCCCACAATAGCCATGTGTGTACTCTCACACAAATGAGAATTTGCATATCAAGAGTGGGAATTTTTTTTTCAGCAGCATAACTTTCAGAATACACTGTAGCTCTGTACTCCACAGGGTGCCGTAGATACAGCAAACAGTTTACATACTACCTGACAACACACTTCTTTTCCCTCAGTATCAGAATTTACCACATTTCAGTGTCAGATTATCTGCTTGCTCCTGAACA
>NW_009597363.1:0-4583 GCF_000690535.1 Cariama cristata
GATCCTTGGAAAAGGGAAAATAATATTCCCTTCTGTTCTCTCCATTGGTTTTAATGCCCCTTTCGAATTCGCTATGAGAATCTGTCAGCTTGAAACTTGTGGGGTTTGTCTGCCAAAGTCCCTCTTCCCTATGACCATTTCTGAGCCTGCTGGGTTGAGGGTCTCTGGTAACGGTGTTTTATTGTTCTTTCTCTTGTTTTCAGAGCCTATTATTAAACCTGTGAAAACCAAAAAATTCTCACTGATGGAACAGACGTTACCGGTCACCGTTTATGAGATGGAGTAAGTAATAAGTAGGGGTTTTAAGCGTGTTTGTTGGCTCAAGCCATCTGTGCTGTGATTTCCTCACTTTTTGTTGTTTGCAGGCAAAGGTAGGGAGGCAGAGTGGTGTGTAGTACATGGAGGCAGAGTGGTGTGTAGTACCTGGAGGAGGCAGGTCTTGGAGGGCATTGGCTTTGTTTCTTACTGACACCAGGAACGGAACTGAGTGCAGCCCTTTCCCAGATTTTGAAGCAAAAACAAGAGGAAAACAGTACAAGGCTAACCATTTTACAGATATTTTCCCTCCACGGTATGCAGCACAATGCAGAGTTTTCTGAACCAGAATGTAAATTTTACCTCGACAGCTGATATAAAGCTTGATAATCAGAAATCCTTGTGGTGCAGATTTGCTGAAGGCAAGTTTTCTTGACTGGCTCAAGAAATATTTCTACGGTTGGTGTGTGGCACACCTCATATTGGGACATTTTGGGTTGATGCCAGTGAGCGTTGGCCTACTGCTGTCTCAAATTAGTTCCCATCTATCCTGGAAGAGTTTCTTGGGGGGGGATTTTTATGCTGCTGGTTGTATGCAAAGTCGTGTGTAGCTCAGCATAACGCTCCAGCTAAGCTGCACTTGATGGTGTCTGCTGGTTGTATCCCACAAAGCAGCTCCTGGGACACCAGAGTTGGCATGAAAACCTCCTCGTTTAAATTTAAATGAATTTAAAATTTGAGCTATAGTATCTCACGCAGCTTTGGTAAGGAATAAAAACAGTTGTTTACTTTCTCTATTAAAAATGCAATCTTAGCATCAACGTCTACGTTTTGTCAATGGGTGGAGGGGCTCTGTATCCTCGTGCGTATAATGCTTCTGTATGTTGCCTTCTATTCGAGGATGAAGAGATTGAGCTGTGTGAGTGTCTTGTTAGGCTCATCTTTCCATACGCCACTTCATGACTAGTCAGAGCTTTTTCCAATTTTTAATAGTTGTCTTCAAATGTAGATTGCAGAACTAGATGCAGGCTGAGTAGCAGCTCCCCGTGTGCCAAACAGACCGCAATAGGAGTGGTCCCTCTGCATATCATCAAGGATCCTGTTGTTTTCCGGCAGCAGAATTTCACTGGAATTTCTATTCAGTCGGTTGGTTACTTGGATGCTCAGGACCTTTTTGGAATGGCTGCTTCTCAGGGCTGTCCCCTGATACAGTCGGTGTGGCTGTGTTCGTTTGTCAGAGAGATTTTCGATATAGCCAGATAGGAACCAAAGAGCCTGCTGGGTCTTATTTTTCTAAGCAGTCCATTTTGCTCTTAGTCAATGACCTGTACTCTTCAGTATCTACCACTTTTCTGATCCCTGTGTTGTCTGCTTGTTCCATCTGTAATGAATTCCTCTGTCCTGTTGGTTGATCTAAATGATTACGAGGGGGGCAAGAGAAATTCCTTGTGGGCCTTAGCCTGAAACCTGCAAGCTTGGTATTGATTTCCCATTTAGCCTTATTTTAAGACCAATAAGCAAGCTTTTCATCAGTATTACTATTGATTTGGGGTTTTTTTTAGCTCTTAATCAAAATGTTGTATATTAAGAAGTCTAGTGCATCGGTGAAAATGAAATCTTTTTTAAAAGGAGATTATTTGACAGCACTTCTTTTCTGCAGACCCATAGCAATGGATACGGGTTTTCTAGCCTCCCATTCTTTTTTAGAGGAGTTGGTAATGTAGCATCTCAATGATATTTTGGCCAGGATCTATGCGGAAGTAACCGGCCCATCATTACCCTGCGCAGTTGCTGATTCAAAAAAGATTTAAATTCCGTTACCGTTTCCTTGAGTCCCTGGGAACATCCCTGGTTAAAGACCTGCAAATCAGAATGAATGGTCTGTGGAGCCCCGTGCCTTTTCAAACAGCGTGGGGTGCTTGTTATCCAGCTCTGTAATTTACTTGACTGCCTACCACTATTTGAGCGGAAGTATTGCATCATCTGAGTAGATAGATCTGACTTTTGCTCTAATACTGACTAGAAGAGAAGAAAAATATTCAGTAATATTCCATCGCTGGCAGTTTTACCAGCTCCATATCCTCCCGCCTACTGCCATCTGTCTAGGACTCCAACTGTCTTGTCCTCCCCATCTGGAAAGTGGATTCTTCCTCCGCAGGGCATTGCCAGAATGCAAGTTTGGAGAGGATTCGGGGGGCACCTTGGATAGAAAGTGTAGCTGAGATGGCACCTACTTTTCTTAGACACAGCAGAAGCGTCCCAACAGTCTTGTGTTTTGTTCCTCCAGTTTCCTGGCAGATCTGATGGACAACTCGGAGCTAATTCGAAATGTGACTCTGTGTGGGCACCTTCACCACGGCAAGGTAGTGTGAATATCCACCACGTAGAGCGGGTAGTAATAATGAGTTTGTGGCTTCCTTTTATGATTGCTCTTGACCTCTCGATCTCCGCAGCAGCAATCTCTTTTCGCTCCTCTTGCTAATGCAGTTATTTGTAGGTTTGTAGGTTTTCTCTCGGCCACATGGAAATAATAGCGCGTCCAACTTTCTCTGTAGTGCTGCTGGAGGGCTGGGATTGTATTTATCTGTCACTTCCTTTCTTTTGTGGTCTGGTATTTTTCAGACTTGTTTTGTTGACTGCCTGATAGAACAGACACACCCTGAAATTCGGAAGCGCTACGACCAGGATGTAAGTGAGCTTTTGGTGTATTCCTGCCCTGAGGAACAGGGATTGGCTTTTCCACTCGGAGGGAGCGTGACTGTACGTGGGGAAAGCGTGGTTTAGTGATTAGAACGTAGGATTGGGAAGCCAGAGCTTAGACCTAATTCTGTCTCTATCACTTGTTTGCCACCTTAACCATGTGTCAAGAGTTATTGTGTCCTTCTTCAAACACTAATATTTGACACCCAAAAGTGATATTCTGACTTTTATTTTGCCTTTGCAGCTTTGCTACACTGATATATTGTTCACAGAGCAAGAGGTGAGTGAGTCGTATAGAACGGGCAGTGATTTTTATCCAGTTGTCTCATGCTTTACTGACGCTTACTTACTGTAGGCAGTTTCCTCTTCCGTTTGAAGGTCTTTTTGTGCCTTACACGTTTTGATTATTTTCTTTATCAATAAAATGATTTGCTCCTCTTGTTTGCCTCAGTAAGATCCCTGGTCCAGCCTTCTTCCGTTTCCTGCGACCCTCATCTCCAGGGATGATTTTATTTATCTGAGATGAAAACCTGCGTAATGTTGAAAATCTATAGCAGTTATCCCAGCGTATGGGTAACTCTTCTTTGCTTTGAGAGAAAGAGGTGGAAGGGGTTTGCAGCAGTGGTGGATGAGGAGAAAAACTATGATTTCAAAATAAATATAGTTCTTCTTGGTTTCCTGTGATGGGAACTCTCAGCTGGGTGCTCTGATTCTGTGTGGTTGGGCATGAATGGGAATCTTATTTTGTCCTGCTCGCTAAATATTGTCATGACCAGAACAATCCTATGAAGCGTTTTTTTCTCTTTATCTTAATGCTCTACTTTATACCCTGTGTGATCAAATCTTATGCTTTGACGTATAAGTTGATAGCAGCAGAAGGGCGAAAGGACAGGAAAACATGCATATTCTGTCTCTGGTGTTGCATTTTATACTTCCTCAGCTGAAGCCAACTATGAATTGTGCAGTGGGAGCTCACCAGTCTGAGCCAGTAGGGATGGGGGAACTGGGCTGGATACTGCAGTGATCTGAAGTTGTTACTCCCTCCCTGGGAGTAACAGGATGTCCTGGATGGATGTTTACTTCTTTCCATCTTTCTGATTTTTCCTTGGTCATCTTTTACATGATGATTTTTTTTTTTTCTTTTAACTGATAATCCTGGTTTCCTGTCTTTCAGAGGGGAGTAGGGATCAAGAGCACACCAGTGACGATTGTTCTGCCAGACACCAAAGGAAAGTCTTTTCTCTTCAACGTCATCGACACCCCAGGTGATTGTGTAATCCCAAAAATCCTGTGTTGGGATGCACTTAGCTGAAGGCAGCTTGATGTGTGAAGCAGGTCCATGACCATGTGACTCAATATTTCCCTCATTAATAAACCTCTTTGGTCCTCTGGATAGTGGTATTGACAGGAGTAGAGCAGGAAAAACATGTTTAGCGGTGGTTAATGAGGGCCTTCAAAGAGCTTTTGTGTTGGATTGTGGTGGGATTGTGTGGCATTGGCTCTCAGAAGAACGAAAAAAGAATCTATACCCTGAAAGCTCCCTGATTCATTTGGAAATGTCGCTTAGGCACACTGAAACCCCGGGAAGCTTTCTTTTACAGATGGAAACCTGTGTTTTGTTTTGTGTG
>NW_009597363.1:4844-18456 GCF_000690535.1 Cariama cristata
GTTCCTGCGAGCCTCTGACAAGCTGTGAGGGGAACATAATCACAGATCAATTTGCTGTAAGAAACCAAGGCCAAACTTCAGGAAGGAGGGTCTTGGGCCACATGTGTTGAGTTACAGGTCAAGATGAGGGAGGTTAGAGCGCAGGAGGAAACTGGAGGGAGAGGCATCTGTTGTTCTTTGCTGAGGGAGAGGCTCTGTTGTTCTTCCGTCTTTTCCTGAAGTACTTGCACAGAGCTGTGAGAAAAACAGTAACAAATGTGAGGAAAAGTGCCTGTTAAGATAAAGAAAAGATAAAGAAAAGTGCCAAAACAAGTTGTGTTTCTTCTAAAAAAATAGCATTGAAGCTGAAGCAAATCTCTATATGGAGCTCTGGCAGCCGCTCCTGGGTCCCTGTCTGAGTAGGAAGTCATCTGTGTTCTGCTGGCATCAGGTCTTACTCTTTCTCACCACCATTTTGTGTTTTTGAAGGTCATGTCAATTTTTCTGATGAAGTGACCGCTGGCCTTCGTATTTCGGATGGCGTTGTGCTTTTCATTGATGCGGCTGAGGGGGTGAGTGCCGTGTTCTCATAGGGGTTAACTTCAAAATCTCTTTCTCTGGAGTCTTTGATCCTGCCTTAGCATGAAGGCCTGGGATGGGTTCAATTTTGTGGGGTGTAGAGTTTTTGGAGGAGGGTTCGGGAAGCAAGAGTGTTTTCTGGCCAGAACAGGGAGTCAAACCTTTGGCTTCTGTGCTGCGGGCTGATGTGATGCATGTGACCTGTAGGCTGATCATCTAACTTCTTTGCATCTCCCCCCCCATCATAACTAACTTGCTCAATTTTAGGTACATCAGAGATCTCCAAGGGATAGGATTCAAGGAATTCGGTTGGGTTAGTGCCTACTTCTGAATTTCAGGAAGATGAGCTGATCACTAGTGGCTGAGCTTAGGCTTTTCTACAGCCTTGCAGCCCTGTGTGTAAGGGTTGCTGCTTTGTCTGTCACACCTTAGATAGCATTTTGTGGAGGGCTTTTGCTAGGGGTGTTTGTGCTCATTATTCCCTGCAGGTGATGCTGAATACAGAGAGGCTGATCAAGCACGCGGTGCAGGAAAGGCTGGCAGTGACTGTGTGCATCAACAAGATAGATCGACTGATCCTGGAGCTGAAATTGCCCCCAACAGATGCTTATTACAAACTCAGACATATCGTAGATGAAGTTAATGGTCTGATCAGGTATGGGTGTTTGGGATGATACATCGTTAGTGCTTGTTGTTCCATTGCAGGTGCTTCTTTCTGTGAGCCCTCTGTATGCCTAAAAACTAATGAGTTTGTCTCTTGATAATGTTGAATCATAAAAAATGGGGCAGGAAGAACCATTGGAAATTCCTCTCAGCCAATATATTGAATTAGGCAGGATTGACTCTTCCTGACAAGCTTCATGGGATCAGCTCTTTTTTTCCCCCCATTAAAAAGTACCCCCCGTTAAAAAGGAGGGAAAGTGGATATATGACCAGAGCAGGGAACTTCTGTCCTCCCGTATCTCTCAAATAAACTGAAATTATCCGGGCTATATCCCAAATTGTAGGCTGAGATATCTGAAAGCTCCTAAATATTTGTTAAAAAACTAATGGGAACTCGCTGTCCCAACCCCTAAACAGAGACTATGATATTGCCATGTCTAAATCTCCTTGCGGGCCCCTGCTCAGACAAGGGAGGGAGATCTTCTCTGGCTTTCACAGTAGCAATGCATCGTTTCTGTGGGTTCTTCTGCGTCCAGGTGATTTTCTTAACAGTATTCTCCCCTTCAAGTCTGTGTGAATTTGCACATGAGCTCACTTGTGTGTCTCTGTTCAGTTGCTACTGGCATCAAGCAGCTTGGAGCAGGGTAATTTATCGTGTCTAGCATGCTTGTGAACTCAGTAAAACTGTTTCGATTCGGTTCTATGCCTACATTATTTGCCCTGTGTTATCTTTCCCCTTGCTTGGTTGACCAACTTTGCTGCCTTTTTTTTTAGGGGAAGAAAAACTCTATCTGATAAAAAAATACAATGCACTTGTGCTGGTAACTTTTTAGTTCTAGGTCTTTAAATATTTGTTTGCATAGTAATGCTTTGAAGTTTATAGTCATAAAATGATACTGACCCTGAAATTCTGATGGCAAGCATACTGCAGCCTGTTTTAAGATGCTATTTGGCAATGTAGAATCCTTGCCTGTCACATACTGCTGTTTGGTGTGGGAAGCGGATTTAACTGTCTTTCTTGATTCATAACATTGATTTTGGTTTTTTTTTTTCTTGTCTCTAAAAATTGTCTCCTCTCAGCATGTATTCCACCGATGAGAACCTCGTTCTGTCTCCCCTTCTGGGGAATGTGTGTTTCTCCAGTTCGCAGTACAGCATCTGCTTCACACTGGGATCTTTTGCAAAGATTTATGCAGACACATATGGTGAGGACTATCCAGAAACCTTGTACACTTTTAACATCTCATTTCCTAACCTTTTTTATTGAGGCCTTCTAAGCCATTCAACATCAACTTTCACTGCACATGTATGGACAGTATATGCGTTCTTGAATTTCTAGGAGTTGAGAGGCACTGCAGGTCTGAGCCCTGGGTGGTAAAAAGCAAAAATACAGTTCTAACTTGTTTTTAGCTAGATAGTTTCTCCTGATAAATGTTTCTTGAGTCAGAAGCCAATATTTTATATATACCCTTAAAACATACCAGAAAAAACGAGTCCTGCTATGGCAGTTGAAGGCAAGTGTATGTGTTGTGCTTTGCTTCCTTATCATAACAGCTCAGAAGTGAAGTGGTTAAGTTCTGCCTGCCTTTTCACAAAAGTCTCCAGAGTCTGAGACTCAGCTGCAGCCAGGCACAAGGTTTTGCACTCTTGCCCTCTTTCTTTTTTAAGAAACTGTCTTTTTCTGGCTTTGATTTAATTTTCTGTTCCCCAGGTGCCCAGTCAAGGCAATCTGCCACTTGTAAAAGTGGGCCTTTTGCTTGCATTAGCCAGCTGTACAGCCAAGGTTTTTGAAGACTCACACTGGCGAATTTGAGGTGATCTGTAGGAGCCGTGAGCAGGGGAAGAAGGATGTTGTAAAGCAGCTGGCCTAGCTCTTGCGAAGTTAGCCTGAGGGAGGATGAACTTGTAGAGGTCAGGGACTGATGTCAGGACTATCACGTGTCCTCGTGAGTTTGGAGAAATAAATGAGCTCCCTGGGCATCACAGCATTAACTCAATGCCTGCTAGGATCATACCCCTTCTTTGGGGGACTGATAAAGATGCAGGAGATGTCGTCCATGTGGGGCAGACACGAGCTGAGCGGGTACTTGAAGTCAGTAATATTTGATTGTGGCCACCAGGGATTTTATGTGTGGCCACCACACTTCAACTGACATGAGTTATAGGAACTTCATTGTCAAAACTGCAGCCACCATGAAATTTCTTCTGCTTGCACATCTGCCCACAGGAAAAGGTTGTTTGGAAACTGCTGTAGATTGCCACCGCTGTCTTATTATTTGTAAATTCACCACGACAGCTAAGCACCGCACTATTCCTTCAGTACTTGGGTATTTGGCTATGCACTTAGTGCATCACCTGGAAAGAGAAAAGAACCTGGAGATGTTCAACAAGGCAGAAAATGCTTGTGATAAGCCTGCGGGGCAGATGGAGTGTGAGCCATCCCAGCACCTTGGCAGTACAGCGTCAGGTTGCAGCATTAATGTTTGGAAAATGAAGCAGACGTAACTGGGTTCCTGCAGCGCGGCGTCTGGCAGGCCAGCTCTTCTCAGCTCTAACCTTGTGTGTAATTGAGAGGGTTGAAATGTTCCTGAGGAGCAAATCTGTGAACATGCAGTGTAGCTGGGCTGTTGGTGTCATCCTCAGTGGGCTGTTTTCTACCTGCTTCTCTGCCTGGTCTCCCCAGGTCAGGGCTTAATCATTTATTCAGAATTGGGACCAAGCGTTCACGCACCAGCATCGGTCCATTAAATCAAATCCTCAGGGTTGTTTTAAAAGCCAAAACCCAAAGATTTCCAAGATGAGAGAAATACAGTGACATCTGAGAGACTTTTGTCATTTGCTTTTTCCCTTTAGGAGATATCAATTATCAGGAGTTTGCAAAGCGGCTTTGGGGTGACATCTACTTCAACCCGAAGACGTAAGAAGCCTGTTTAAATGTCTGTTAGTTAATTGCTGGGTTTTTCCCTCATTTCCCCATAAAAGGTGGACTAGGTGACCACACAAGGTCCCTTCCAACCTGCGTTCTCTTATGATCCTGTGATGGAGTAGGATCTGGGAGGGGTTGAGTCAGGCCTCCTGCTTGGTGTGAATCCATGTGTCCTGAATCCCATAAGCAGGAGCAGAGAGCGTCCTCTGGCCTTCGTTTGGAGTAAGCATGACTCCTCTGTCCCTGACAGCTTCCCAGGAGGATTGGGAGGGAGAAGAAGATAACCTGGGAGGAGCAGAGGCTGTGTTTGCAGTAGAGGTGCTTGCAGGTTGCAGAGTGCTTGCTCCTCACGTCCCTCCTTTGGTCTCTCAACAGCCGCAAGTTCACTAAAAAGGCCCCAACGAGCAGTTCGCAGCGCAGTTTTGTGGAGTTCATTCTGGAGCCCCTGTACAAGATCTTGGCTCAGGTATAAGGTGGTTCATTCTCCTTCCCACAGTTCCAGACAGGAGGGATGCAGGGGCTGAACACTGGGTAGTGGTGTGTCTGGTGCCTGTCCAGTTCTGTGTTCTTTTGGGCATGAGAGCAGCAGTGAGCAACTCCTTAACAGTTGCTCCTTGCAAATATAGCCCTATATTTGCACAGTTAATAAAACTGCTTTCGCTCTTTCTAGTGTGCTCTAATATCAGTCAAGTGATAATTTGAACCAGCCAGCCAGTTCTCCTGTGAGCTCTAAACCAGAGCAGGTCAAGAGCCCTGAGGGTGATGGCTGGCGTGGGAAGCTGCACCTGGGAGTTATTGGCTTGGAGCCCTGCAGCAACGCTGAGAGTGGTGCCTGTTGTCTTGCAGGTGGTGGGGGACGTGGATACGACCCTGCCCAGGACTCTGGATGAACTTGGCATCCACCTGACCAAAGAGGAATTGAAATTAAACATTCGGCCCCTCCTGCGGCTTGTCTGCAAGAAGTTCTTTGGGGAATTCACAGGTAAATGCCATTTGTCTTCCCCTCCACAATCTTCCCAATACCCTAGCCTCCCATCAAGAGAGTTAAGGGCTGTGTTACAGCCATGGAGTGCTCACTTGCACCGATCCCTTCTCAGCTTTCCAAATAGAAAATACTAAACCATTTGCCCAAAGGGCAGCTTGAGACACTGCTCACATCTTCCCCATTGCTGTGGGTGCACTGCAGTCAGAATGGTTTTGCCTTGTGTTTATTGCAGTCCATCTCTTTCCTTTATGCTGCTTAATCCTGCTCTCATGAGGTATTCCTTTTCCAGGCTTTGTGGACATGTGTGTGCAGCATATCCCCTCCCTGAAGGTGGGAGCCAAGACGAAAATGGAGCATACTGGTGGCGTCGGCTCTGATCTAGGGGAGGCCATGAGTGAATGCGACCCCGATGTAAGGAAACTCTTCTGCTTTGCTCTAAGTGTCCAAAAGCGTGGCAAATATGCTCTCCTTTCACTGCCTTGAGAGGACAGCTGCCTCCTAGACAGCCATCTGCACGGTGCACTGCAATCAGAATGGCTTTGCCTTGTGTTTATTGCAGTCCATTTCTTTCCTTTATGTTGCTTAATCCTGCTCTCATGAGGTGTTACTTTTCCAGGCTTTGTGGACATGTGTGTGCAGCATATCCCCTCTCCGAAGGTGGGAGCCAAGACGAAAATCGAGCATACCTACACTGGTGGGGTTGACTCTGATCTAGGGGAGGCCATGAGCGAATGCGACCCCGACGTAAGGAAACTCTTCTGCTTTGCTCTGAGTGTCCAAAAGCGTGGCAAATATGCTCTCCTTTCACTGCCTTGACAGGGCGGCTGCCTCCTAGACAGCCATCTGCACAGATTTGACTTCCAGCATTTTGAAACCTCTCATCCGATACTGAAACAAATCTCTTCACTCTGAGAAACTTTAGCTGCCTGCCAGGGCAGCCCTAGAGAGAGAGAGAATTGTTTGACAGTGTTCAGGGAAGAACAGGACTAGGTCAGGACTTCAGAGCACATGGGAACTGCAGGGTGATTTTGTGTCCTTTTGCTGCCTTTTTCTCCCTTTTCCTTGAAGTTTGATTCTCTCTCCCAACTCTGAGAAAACTGATCTGAACTACACTGATAAAAATAACCCTACATTAGTTAGTCAGCGCCTTTCCTATCAAAGCCTTGCAAAAACCTTCCTCCTCAAACAGCTTGTACTGAGCTGTCATTCAGAGTTGTCTAGAGCCACCAACGCCAGCCAGCAGCTTAGTGGGGAATTTGCCCGTGACTTTTGCTCTAGGGTCTGGAGAGAAAATGAATCTCTTAATTTAATGAGTTGTGATTACCCACATAAAACTATACAGTCACTGTGACACAGACTGTCACCAGATCACCAGTTGTGGAGTGACCTTATGGGACTGAAAGCTGTGATCTGTGGAGCCTCAGGTGCTCTGCCCTGAGCTGGTTCGCAGGCCAGCGGATGACTTTTTTTTTCATGGCCTTGTCCCAACCACTTTTTACTACTCCACAAGAGGAGGGAGAAGAGCTCCAGAAAAGTCCACCCAAGTTATTCTGGGGGTCTCCATACAGGGCAAGGAGATGCAAGGCTTCCAGTGGAAAGAAATTAAGGACTTGGCAAGTCAAAAGAAGTATTTCTAAATTCCAGCCTGTTAATCCCTTTGTATCAATGAGTCCTACGAGGTCTGTGTCTGTTTCTTGACTGATTTTGAAAGAGGCTTATTTCTCTCTCTGTCTCTCACGGGAAGGGTCCTCTGATGTGTCACACAACGAAAATGTACAGCACCGACGACGGCGTTCAGTTCCACGCCTTTGGCAGAGTGCTCAGTGGTACCATCCATGCTGGGCAGCCTGTGAAGGTCCTTGGAGAAAACTATACCCTGGAAGATGAGGAGGATTCCCAGATCTGCACTGTTGGACGCCTCTGGATCTCAGTTGCAAGGTACGGAAAGCTCTGGCAATGTGCTTATTTGGGAGAGAAGTCACTTGGAGTCATTGTTGCTGCCAGGGTCAGGGAGGAGCAGGGTGGCACTGTGAGGGGTGTGAAACTGGCAGCAGTGAGCACTGCAGTGCTGCTCTCCTGCTTTTTAGGTATCATATTGAGGTAAACCGGGTTCCTGCTGGCAACTGGGTGCTGATAGACTGCAACCGTCATGGAGCCTCGGGGCAATGAGGAGGTACAGTGCATAGCTGGTATCTCTCACCTCTCAGCCGTACAGGGAGTCAAGGTGGTGCAGGGCATCCCAAAAGCTCCAGTGGTGAGGTTAAAGAAACCTTGTCTGCCGAGGTGCCAGGGGACGAGAGCCACTCAGGAAAAGAGAACATCTTCAAATGCTGTGTCTGACTCCAGGGACCATCTAATGATGCAGAGTTTCAGCTCTTTATCCTTATCTGGTTTCAGGCTCAGATCTTCCGTCCTTTGAAGTTCAATACCACATCTGTTATCAAAATAGCTGTAGAACCGGTCAACCCCTCGGAGCTCCCCAAAATGTTAGATGGTCTCCGCAAAGTCAACAAGAGTTACCCCTCGCTTACTACTAAGGTATTTCTGGTTTATGTATGGCTGTTTTCAGCTCATGCTGTGGGCTACCTCATAGGCTGATGTTAAAATTAAATAGTTTTTTCCTGTAGGTCGTTTTGTTGTGAGTTTTTTCATGCTGTTGCAGTTGATCTCATAAATCATGTGGCAATAGCAGAAAACTCTAAATCCAGCAGAAAAACTTGCCTTGCTGTGCCAGAGAAGCAGCTTTCTGCAGAGCACATCAGCATTTTCTGCTAGAAAAGGCTGTGGGAGCTTTCCTTGGGGTGCTCTGATCCTAACCAATTTATTTAAAGCTGATAATTCCTCAGGCTTGTGTAGGAGCTTGGAAGGCAAGGGCCTGTGAGCAGTAACACGATCAGTTGAACCCCTCTCTTACTTTTCAGGTGGAAGAATCTGGGGAGCACGTGATCCTAGGGACAGGAGAGCTCTACCTGGATTGTGTGATGCACGATCTACGGAAGATGTATTCAGAGATTGATATCAAGGTGAGGAAATGAGAGGGATTTTCCCAGCTGGGGAGGGGGTTTTGTCTACCTGTCTCAGAAGGATGGAGAAAATAAACCTAGCCATAATGTACAGTGCAGATTTTGTCACATCCCTTTAAAAGGAAAAAAAAAAGGGGGCAGGGGCTGTTAGAATGCAGAAATAACTCGTACAGCCTGACTGTCACACCAGTGTGATTGAGAGACTGATAGTTGGCTTGGAGAGGAGTGTATGACCATGTTCCAGCCTTTTGCTTTACTTCAGGCATTGCCTGGCCAGCATCAAATAAATAAATCAAGCAGAATTTTTCATACCTGGATTTAGGTTTAAATGTTCCCATCTTGTTTGAATTAGGAATTAGTAAAACTGCCTGTGCAGGCCTCAGTGGTTCATAGGGAATGCTGATTGAAACACTGGCAGATGAACCAATTTTTTCTTGTAGGTATTCAAAGGTTTTAAAACCTTACAAAGCTGTTGTTATTCCAGGTCGCTGATCCGGTTGTGACGTTCTGCGAGACGGTGGTGGAAACGTCCTCCCTAAAGTGCTTTGCTGAGACACCCAACAAGAAGTAAGAGCCTGTGGGTGAACTGGGCATTGGAGACAGGTAGAGGGAAGGGTTCACTGGAGGCTGGACTTCATCCCCTCCAAGGGGTCTGTTCTTGGTGGCTGGTGTCCAGACAAGTCGCATGTGCCCAAGTTGGCAGCTTTCCGTTGCAACAGCTATACTGAACTCCTCAGTAACACACTTGAGTGGCAGGGATGTTTTTGCGCTTTGTAGGAACTGTCAGAATGGAGGGAATAAAGACAGATCCACATCCTCCTTTCCTTTTGGCTAAATTTTACATCTTCTCAGCAGTTCTGTGGTGTTTCCAGGACTAGGAAATGCATTGGCATCCTAGAGTAGGTGCCAGAGCCCAGTGCTACGTTCAGTAACTCCCCAAACATTTCATGAGCAAAAGCTTTTTCTTCTCTTATCCATACTTAATCTTGAAATGGATTTGTTCCTTTCTGGTGATGCACTGGAGCCTTGCAGATGAGCCTGATCTCATCTTCCTCCTCCAGCAATGCATTATGAGATGCACATGACTGAAAGAGGGAAGCCTGGGAGGAAACATAGGCTGAATAACCAGGAGGAGATTTGGGAGCACAGGACATTTTGATACCTGTATTTTCAGGGAAATTATGATCTGTCTTATGCTGAAGATGGCTTTCCTGCATTCCCTTGTGGTTTCTGGTTCTTCTTACCCTCCTTTATTCTCATACTCTCTCTCCAGGGTTAGCAACCTTATTTCCGGGAACAGAAAAGTTCCACTCTGGGGTCAGTCTTTGAACTATTGGGCAAGTGGAATGACCTGCTCTGGGGGCAGGTTGCTCACATTGGTGGGGTTCTCCAAGGCAAGATGCCATGTGTCAGACACAGTGAGTGCTGGCTCTCCCAGAGGCACATTGCCTGGCCCATAGGCTTCCTTTGCAGCCCAGACAAGTGCTGGACATCTGGCAGGAGGGATGGAGCCACGTTGTCCCTTAGCAATCTGCTTCTGGAGTTGAACAGACTTTGGAGAGCAGTTGTTAAGCACATGGGCTGTCTTTACAAGCAAGACAGTAACAGTGAAGGACACGGATGGCTTCACCTCCCTAGCTATGTTTGAGGCAGTACGCAGTCCCTGAGGTCCTGCCAGTTACTCCTGTTTCCGTCATTCTGCAGACTAATTGCTACTGTCTGTCTTCTCAGGAACAAGATCACGATGATTGCCGAGCCTCTGGAAAAGGGTCTCGCAGAGGACATTGAAAATGAAGTGGTTCAGATAACGTGGAACAGGTATGACTGATCTGGAGAGACCAGGAATCCATCTAGAAGCAAATAATTGGGGGAAAAAAAGGAATGCTGAGGTCTGCAACGTGCAAAATATCAACCAACAACCTTTAGGCAGGGGTCCTGGGTTCAGTATTGCTACCAGCTAGTCAGTGAGCATCCCTGCCCCAGCAAATGATTTGCTCCAGGTAAAAAGCTGAGACCATTTTATGCCTGAAGGGAATAGGGTTGTGAATGTGTTGTGTGTGCAGGTCAGATACTTGTTGCCTAAAGTTTCTTCCCTTCTTCTTGTATCAGAAAGAAGCTGGGTGAATTCTTCCAGACCAAATATGACTGGGATTTGCTGGCTGCCCGTTCCATCTGGGCCTTTGGGCCAGATGCCACTGGCCCAAACATCCTAGTAGATGATACGCTGCCCTCAGAGGTGAGAAACACAGGCAGGAGGGTTACACTTCAGTGAGATGCTTGTCCTGTGGTGCCAAGAGGTGACCGCTCCTTCCAGAACCCACAGCAAGGTTCTAATGCTGTTGGAGTGCTCATTTGTTTGCCATACCTCAGATCTGCTGTACTTTCTCCAACATACTCCTACACTGGCTAGCAAATCACCTGGTATTTTTCAGCCATTGCTATTTGAGCCAACGTCCTCAAAATTGGCAACTAACCAGCCTGCCTTTCAGGATTACCAAAATATGGACTCTTAATTTATAGCTCTAGATGTCAAACTCTGAAAGTGATGCTCCTGAGCTGTGAGAGGAAGGAATGGACATTGGGGGTATAGGGGGACATTGCTGCTCTTCTAGGAACTAGCTTTTAAACACTGGGGTCTGTCTGTTAACTGCCTCATGACACAGATTTAGTCTCTGAAGCTGTCTGTCTGTCTGTAGGTGGACAAGTCACTGCTGGGCTCTGTGAAGGACAGCATTGTGCAAGGATTTCAGTGGGGGACCAGGGAAGGGCCTCTCTGTGATGAATGTAAGTAAGACCTGTGGAGAAGTGGAGCTAATAAGATCAATTAAATTCTTCCATCTCTAAGCATTCAAGTGATTTTGCTGGTGCAATCCCTCAGTGGCCAGTTCCCTTCTCACACCACAGCTGGTGACAACTCTGGGGACAGGTGACAAGGGAGATGACAGACCTCCTGCTTTTTCCTGGCTGCAGATGCCACCCAGGCACTGGCGCTTGCTGTCTGCCCACAAACCAGGGCCTGTTAGCTGGCAAGCTGGCTCCCCCAGAGCTTGGCTCCACTCATATAATTCAGGTACAGACCACTGACCATCCTGCAAGATACGCTGCTGAATTGTTCGTGTTTGATAAAGCAGGGTTAGGACACATGGTCATTGCTTTTCCTGCTGGAATTAAATTTAGGAGAACTTCTAGTGGCTCAGGCTCTTTGGATATTTCCTATGTGCTCGGAGTCTCTGGGGATGCTGGGTTGGTGCTGGTATGGCAGAGAACATCCGCCTCGGGTCACTTGCTGTCATTTCTGCATTCCTCAGTGATCCGCAATGTGAAGTTTAAGATCCTGGATGCAGTGATTGCTCAGGAGCCCTTGCACCGGGGTGGAGGACAGATCATCCCGACAGCCCGGAGAGTGGTCTATTCCGCTTTCCTGATGGTGAGGACTATGCTGTGCATGACAAAGACTGAACCTCGTGCTGTGCCAGCTCCTGTGGGCTCCAAGGAGTGCGGGTTGCACATGTGCTGCACTGTCTGCCCCAGGGATGTCAGTTTAAACTGACTCATCCAACCATTAATGCTTCCACGGCCCTTGTGGGCTGGCAGATGAGTTTTACAAGCGATCACGTTCCAGTCTGGCTGGAAACTTGTGTGCATCTGCTCTGTCTCCCCTTTTTGCTACTGTTTGGCTTGCTCGGAAGGGTGGGCGTTGGGGAGAGGGAAGCATATGACTCATGGCCAGAAGGGGAAAAGCTCCTTTCAGTGTTTGTTTGATGTTGGTTTGGGCAGCTATGGGGCAGCAGGAGCCCTTTCATCCCCAGTCAGGCGCTGTGTTTGACCAAAGCATGCCAGTCCTTAATTCTTACTTGAACCAAATTATGTTGGTGCTGCTGGAGGCTGACTGGCTTGTGTCCCTTTCTCTTCACAGGCCACCCCTCGCTTGATGGAGCCCTACTACTTTGTGGAGGTGCAGGCTCCTGCCGACTGCGTGTCTGCGGTGTACACAGTCCGTCTTGACCAGTCGTAGGTGAGCTACTCTGACCAGCTGCCATCTCCTTAATATTGCAAAGCAGCAAATGCTTGTGTGGGATCTGGGTTGCTGGAGATGTTCACAGTCCTAGCACTGCTTGTAAAGTGAGGGGAGAGGGTGAAATCTGTATGAAGTGACACCAGAAAGCTTCCTTGACTGATCCCAGCCCCTGTGCTGCTTGGGGAGGGGATGTCCAGGATCACACACAACCTTTGGTTTGTGCCTGGTTTGTCTCGAGTGTCAGAGAGGAGAATATATAAAGGGACACGAGAGCCTGCTGGGAGTATTGCGTTCAGCTCTGGGGCCCTCAGTGTAAGAAAGACGTGGACGTGGCTCAAGCGAGTCCAGAGGAGGCCATGAAGGTGATCCGAGAGCTGGAGCACCTCTCCTGTGAGGGCAGGCTGAGAGAGTTGGGGTTGTTCAACCTGGAGAAGAGAAGGCTCCAGCAAGACCTTAGAGCAGCCTTCCAGTACCTAAAGGGGGCCTATGGGGAAGATGGAGAGGGACTCTATCAAGGAGTGTGGTTATAGGATGAAGGGTAATGGTTTTAAACTGAAAGAGAGAAGATTTAGATTAGATATAAGGAAGAAAGTCCGTACCATTAGGGTGGTGAGGCAGTGGCACAGGTTGCCCAGAGAAGCTGTGGATGCCCCATCCCTGGAAGTGTTCAAGGCCAGGTTGGATGGAGCTTTGAGCAACCTGGTCTGGTGGAAGGTGTCCCTGCCCATGGCAGGGGGGTTGGAACTGGATGGTCTTTAAGGTCCCTTCCAACCCAAACCATTCTGTGATTCTGTGACATATGGGAAGACTAATCTTTTGACATGTTGACAGAGGCCATGTTACACAAGATGCTCCGATCCCAGGCTCTCCTCTCTACACCATCAAAGCCTTCATCCCAGCCATTGATTCATTTGGGTTTGAGACAGACTTGAGGACCCACACGCAGGGACAAGCCTTCTCGCTGTCTGTCTTCCACCACTGGCAGGTGAGTCCATACCCTGGTGAGACGGGGAAGAGGGACATGGAAGAGTCCCACATGGTGGGTGCTCTCAATAGAGCTCAGTACCATAGCTCACATAAGGCTTTGTATGCAAGCTGTTAAGTGTCTGCCAGAAGCCAACAGCTTTGTTCCAAGTCACATCCCCCTTTGCCCTAGCGAGGGGGCGCTGAATGCTGCTGCTTGCTGAGCGTAAGGGTCCTTTAGTGCCTGAAAGGAGGACATCCTCATCTGTGAGAAGGGAGGCTGTTTGGGTGCACTTGGTGCTCTGCAGCTTGGGGAGAGGAAATCTTGGAGTGGAGCTCAGACTCATCTGCTATAACACGTGGGTTGCCACACTTCAGCTTTGCCTCTCAGAAAAGGCTTTTTAAACCTATGGAAAACAGGATTTGGGACAAAATACTGTCCTCTGGCCGCTTCTGTGTCTGGGGCCAATCAGGTC
>NW_009597363.1:18474-19847 GCF_000690535.1 Cariama cristata
GCTGCCACTGTGAGATGCGCAGCTACTTGTATAGCCAGGTGAGAGCAGCAGCAGCAGTCTGAGCCCCGAGAGCTGGCTTAAAGGTCAAAATGTAAAAACCAGAGGCTTAGCTCTGAAAAGAATAAACGTGCCTGATTTGTAGAGAGGGTTGCGCTGGCTGCGACCCATGTGGGTTGTTCTGGGGAGCAGGTTTTTAGAGGTCTTACAGTACACCAGCACGTGGGGAAGGTGGGACATGTTCTTGGCTTGGGTTATTGACACCGTACTAGTGATGTCTTCTCCTGTGCCAGGAGAAGAGATGGGGTGTTGGAGGTGTCACATCAAGGCTGGGGGTGTCTGCAGGGCCGAGGGGTGTTTTCCTGTTGCAGTTCAGGGTCTCCAGGAGGTTGAACCAGCCCCCAGAATTGCTCTCACGTCCTGGCCCTGTGTTTCAGATTGTGCCTGGTGATCCCTTGGACAAAAGCATCGTCATCCGACCCCTGGAACCCCAGCCAGCCCCGCATCTGGCGAGAGAATTCATGATCAAGACCAGGCGTAGGAAGGTACGTCTGGGAGTAACCCCTGTAGTGTCCCTCTGTCCATCTGTACCAGCAGCCGAGTGTTGCAGTGTTGTCCCTTTGTCACGCCACATCCCCTCTGTGTTCCCAGAGCAGATCAATGTCTTTTGTGCCCAGGACTTCCCTCACTCTTGATCCCCCAGGCTGCCTGTTGGTGCCTGTGATGGTCCCATGAGTGACTCAGCTGGCAGTGACTCCACCCAAATGCAGGATCCTATGGCATCCGCTGAGCCCTGCTCCCTCCCCAGCCCATCTGACCCCTTGGTGGCCTGATTTAGCCTGTTTGTCCTGCAGAAGAAGCATCAACTGATTTCTGTGCTGGTTTAGTGAGCTGGACTGAGGAGTTGGAGGGGCTCCTGGGACCGCAGAGGGAATCCAGCTCCCCTTTGGGAGGGCAGTGAGCTGGTAGATAGGCTCAGCAGCAGCAACCTCACATTTGCAGCTTCCTGAGAGGCTGTTAGATGTCTTCAAGATGCTGAGAAGTACCTCCTGCCTTGCAAATTCTCCTGCCCTCTCTGGAGCCTCAAAATTTATCTTACTGAGGGACACCAGGGCTTTTTGGTGGGATCTCTGCCACGATGGCTGTAAGAGTGCAGGCCGCCAGCGTAATAACCTCTGGCTTTGTGATTACCCTGCAGGGTTTGAGCGAGGACGTGAGCATCAGCAAGTTCTTCGATGACCCCATGTTGCTGGAGCTGGCCAAGCAAGACGTCGTTCTCAACTACCCCATGTGAACGTGCTACTGCGGCACGAGGGCTGACCTGAGTCCTGGCCCGGGTCTGTCTGTCCTTCCCCCATCCCTGCTTGCCCAGACCT
>NW_009597363.1:19870-22429 GCF_000690535.1 Cariama cristata
CTGCTCGTCATGTCTCTCTTTCCTGGCTGTAGAAGTCTCCCTGGGCATTTGTGGACTCTGTGTTCAGGGCCTGCCCCATACAGGGAGCAGCCCAGAGCACTGATGCTTTTTTTATTACTAGTTTTCAGCCGTTGTGGCTCCTAGCAAGGAGATTTTTCTCTTTGGATAGGCTCTCTCCAGGCACACGGGTTATCCCCGGCTGCAGTGAAGCCGCGTGACTCTAACATCAAGATTACTGAGCGTAAACGCGCGTCAAGAATTTGAGCTTTCTGCTACCCTCTCCTGGCTGCCGGTGGAGTGTTGACACCTCCTTGGGCAGCTGAGGAAGATGGGGATGCTGCGAGGGGGGCAGTGCTTCTAGCAGCCTCCCCAGGAGAAGAGGCAAGTGTGGCTTTTACCTTTTTTTGTACACCTTTTTTGAACCCTTGTAAACATTTAATACAAACTTCCAGGTGGGGCTTAGTCTGATTGCACTGAGAGAAAGCAGCACTGGGAGAGGTTCTGCCTTCACCGGTGCTTAGAGCACACACTGCCCCAATTTTCCCCCATCTTCAGCCCTGATTCTCCCTGTCCTAAATCCCCCCTGACCATCCTGGTCCTGCCTGCAGTAGCTCACTGCCCAGCCAGCACAGGACAATCCTGGCCCACGCTTAAGATTTTCCTCCTTTCTCGCTAGGTCTTGGGTTCCTGCTGTGTTTTCAGGGGATCTCATCAGCTGCTCATGCTCTGAAAGGTTTTTAGTGCTCCCTGTCCCCTTGCCCCAGCTCCCGGCTCTGCCTCTGGACTCAGCCCCGGGTCCATTCCTGAGGATATGCTGTGAATGCTAAAGATTTTCCTCCTTTCTTGCTAGGTCTTGGGTTCCTGCTGTGTTTACAGGGGATCTTGTCAGCTGCTCGTGCTCTGAAAGTGCTCCCTGTCCCCTTGCCCCAGCTCCCACCTCTGCCTCCAAACTCAGCCCTGGGTCCAGTCCCGAGGATGCACAGTGAAACACGGGCTGGTTTACATCTCCTGGCATTTACACCCTTTCTGTCCCCTGGCCCTGTGGCTCCTTGCCTGGCATCGCCCTGATGCCACCGTGCTGAATTTGGCCACGGCAGGGCCTCAGGACGGCTCATGGGAGCACGCAGCACCCAGGGAGCAGAAGGTAAAGCCAAGGACATTTCCCCCCCCCCAGACCTTCTCCCAGCTGCTGGTGGAAACTGGGAGGCACTGGGCTGATGTAGGCATGGGGGATAGGAAGCAGCCCTGGGAAAGCGCATCTAGCCATCCCGCGGCGTGCTGGGTCTCTGCAGAAACTGGATAGGGCTGGGGATAATTCAGGGCCACCGCTTGCCAGCGGAGCTTGGAAACGGGACGGGGAAGGATTTCCTGCCGCTGCCGGTGGACAACAGCATCACCTATGCCTGCTGTCCCATCCCCTCTGCCCAGCGGGAGGGCTTGTGGTGCCGGGGGCTCCAACCCTATCTGTGGGCTGAGCCTTTCCTGCCGGGCAGTGCCGGGAGGTTCCCCATCACCTCCTGGCACCACAGCCTCGCCAGCAGTGCGTTTCCGCTCTGTCCTGGGGGGCAGCAGGGTTCAAGCCATGCCTGATGCAGGCAAGAACCCCCTATGGCCTCACCAGGGGTGCTTTTCACCTCCCAGTACAGCCCAGAACCAAACAGGGCCCCTGATGACCAGGCCAGGCATCTACTGGAGCCACGCAAGCACCGAATTGCTCGCACCAGGGCTGCGGCAGGGTCAGTGCCCGTGGGGCCGGCAGCATGCTTGGTGCTGCATGGCACGTCCCAGGGCTTGGGGGATGCAACCCTGGCACTGGAGCCAAGTGCTCAGCTGCTCGGTCCCATTGCGATGAGTGGTTTTGTCCCAGGAAGGGGACATCCATCATCCCCCCCGGGGTGGCTGATCCCAGCCTTGGGCTCTCCAAAGCTGGATAACAGGGCTGGAAGTTCCCATGGGGGCACCCGTACAGCGAAGGGCATCGGCGCCGGTCACCTGTGCTCTCCAGAGAGCAGCTATGCATCTGAGCGTCACCCAGGCTCTCACTGCAGAGGGGTGGCAGGATATGGCCCGGGCAGGCGTGGGAAGGAGCCGGTTCTCATGCAGGCTGTTCGCAGCAGCTGGAAAACGCTGACCCACAGTGGGGCCTGAGTGGCTGCGTGAGCTCTCACAGCTGAAAACCTTGTCCTGCACATGCGGGCAGGGAATTTTCCACGGAAATGGCTCTTCCCTGGGAATGTGGGCTGTGTGTGGCTAGACCCTGACCCTTGGCCCCTTCCCAACCGCTGGAATTTTCCCCCTACCGCTGGCAAAGGAGCTTTGCTGGATGTCCTAAGGGATGTGGCTGCCTGGGGCCATGGAGTAGGTAAACTGAGGCACGCCAGCACACAGAACTGCTCACTAGGGCAGTAGGTGCTGGGGGCCTCCATCCTTGGTACGAGTTCATGAGGGCTCAGCACTGGGACACCCCAAGGGGGTAAATATCCCCCTCAGCAGCAGGGTCAGCAGCAATGAGTGACAATGTGCTGACCCTGCAGTCATCCCTGTTTGTCCCTCATCCCT
>NW_009597364.1:0-1602 GCF_000690535.1 Cariama cristata
GAGCGGGACACAACTGGGGGACAGAACTCTGGGGATGGCAACGCACAACTTGGGGGGCAACCGGGGGACACAAGTGGGGGTACGGCGGCACATACAACTGGGGGACACAACTGGGGACACAACCAGGGGTACGGCAGTGCACAACCGGGGAGACAGCCGGGGGACAGCAGCGCACAACTGGGGACACAACCGGGGTACAACAGTGCACAAATGGGGTACAACAGCACACAACCAGGGACACAACTGGGGTACAACAGCCCACAACCAGGGACACAACTGGGGGTACAACAGTGCACAACTGAGGACACAACCGGGGTACAACAGCACACAACCGGAATAGAACCAGGGACACAACTGGGGGTACAACAGCGCACAACCCAGGGTACAACAGCACACAACCAGGGACACAACCGGGGTACAGCAGTGCACAACCAGGACACAACTGGGGACACAACCAGGGTACAACAGCGCACAACTGGAATACAACCCGGGACACAACCGGGGAACAACGTGCACAACCACGGACACAACGAGGGTACAACAGCACACAACCAGGGACACAACCACGGACACAATGAGGGTACAACAGCACACAACCAGGGACACAACCACGGACACAACCAGGGTACAACAGCACACAACCAGGACACAACTGGGGACACAACCGGGGTACAACCAGGGACACAACTGGGGGTACAACAGCCCACAACCGGGGTACAACAGCCCACCACAGGGGACACAACTCAGGGTACAACAGTGCACAACCGGGATACAACCCAGGATGGAATGTGAACACAACTGGGGACACAACAGCACGGATGGGGAACACAACCCGTGACACACAGCGCTGGGTGTACCATGGACCACAGCTCCCCGTGCGTCTGTACGTGTCTCTGTGTGTGTGCGCGTGCTGGGGTGTCCGTTGTAGCGCTGCTGTTCCCGGTGTCGCAGCGCGTCGTGAGTTGTGTCGTGTTGTGTCACACCGTTACCACGTTGCAGGCGGCATCGTGCTGCGCGGTCTTGTGGGTTGTGTTGTACACCGGGCTGCTCTGCTCAGTGTTGCAGGTTGTGTTTCACATCAGGCTGCGGTGCACGGTGTTGCGGGTTGTGTCGTGCAGCTGTTTGTGCTGCACGGTGTTGTGGGTCACGTTGTGATGCACAGCAGGCTGTTCGGCACGGTGTTGCGGGCTGCGTTGTACGCCGGGCTGTGCCGCGCAGCGCTGAGGGTTGTGGTTGTTGCGTTTCAGGCTGTGCTGCGCGGTGTTGTGGGTTGTGCTGTGTGTCAGGTTGTGCTGCAGGGTGTTGTGAGCTGTGTCGTGCACCAGGCTGCCCTGCGTGGTGTTGCAGGTTGTACCACGCATCAGGCCGTGCCGCGCGGTGTTGTGGGTTGTGTCGTACATCGGGTTGTGTCGCATGTCGGGCTGCGTTGCACACTGTTGTGTCATGCGTTGGGCTGTACCGCGTGATGCCGTGGGTTGTGTTGCACAGTGTCACGCGCTGCGTTGTGTCACACGCCGCAGCACACGGTGTTGCGTGTTGTTGTACACATCAGGCCGTGCCACACAAGCGGTACCGTGTGCCTGTACACCGCGGGGACGAACG
>NW_009597364.1:1781-1984 GCF_000690535.1 Cariama cristata
CGTGGACCCCACTGGTGACCCCACCAGTGACGGTGACAAGATTCCACCAGGGACAGGGCGGGGAACAGGTCGCAGATGCCACCAACATGTGGTGACGTTGGGGGGACACCCCCCTGGGTGACCGAGTGACGTGGACCCCACTGGTGACATGGTGACAAGCGAGACCCTGCTAGTGACACGGGGGTGAAAATCCCCCCCCCTCC